>NC_046164.1:50098644-50398644 GCF_011064425.1 Rattus rattus | reverse complement strand
GAAAGCTGACATACCTTACCTCTGTAACACCACCACTTCTGCTCCAAGGGACCTTCATGGAGCTCTCAGGACACAGGAACCAATGAGACCTCTGGGACAGGATCCTTCCAGTTTCTGCCTGCACCTGGAACTGGCCCATACCACAGTCACAGCTGACCAGTTCCCTGTACACAGATTCCATGGGGAGAGAGCAGAACAATCATAAGTGCTGATAATCCTGAGAGCACAGAGGAAACCACAACTACTGCTCATATTCCTGGCCCAAGAGGAACCCACCTGAAACTCTCTAGGTACAGGAACCTAAAAGCAGTCTGAGACAGGATCCTTCCGGTTTCCTTCTGCACCCAGTGCTGAAAGCCGGTCTCCAGGAGCACTGACACACCTGAACAGAACACCATGACTTATGCTGTAAGATCAAGAATCCACAAAGGGGAGACATAAAATTACAAAGCTTCTGTAAGGCAAAGGAAACTGTCAATAGGACAAAATGTCAACTAACAGATTGGGAAAAGATCTTTACCAATGCTACATCTGATAGAGGGTTAATATCTAATATATACAATGAACTAAAGAAGTTAGTCTCCAGAGTATCAAATAATCCTATTCAAAAATGCGGTACAGAGCTAAAGAAAGAATTCTCAACTGAGGAATACCGAATGGCTGAGAAACACCTAAAGAAATGTTTGACATACTTAGTCATCAGGGAAATGTAAATCAAAACAACCCTCAGATTCGTCTTCACACCAGTCAGGATGGCTAAGATAAAAATCTCAGGTTACAGTAGATGCTAGCAATAATGTGGAGAAATAGGAACACTCCTCCATTGTTGGTGGGATTGCAAGCTGGTACAACCACTCTGGAAATCAGTCTGGCAATTCCTCAGAAAACTGGACATAGTACTACCTGAGGACTCGTGGGAATACACCCAAAAGATGCTCCAACATATAACAAGAACACATGCTCCACTATGTTCATAACAGCCTTATTTATATAGCCAGAAGTTGGAAAAAACCCACATGCCCTTCAACAGAGGAATGGATACAGAAAATGTGGCACATCTACACAATGGATTACTACTCAGCTATTAAAAACAATGACTTTTTAAATTCTTAGGCAAATGGAGGAAACTAGAAAATATGCTGAGTGACATAACCCTGTCACAAAAGAACACACGTATGCACATACTGATAAGTGGATATTAGCACAAAGGCTAGGAATTCCTAAGAAAAAAATTCACAGATCATATGAAGCTCAAGAAGCAACACCAAAATGTGGATACTTTATTCCTTCTTAGAGGGCAGTACAAAGTACTCATGGGAGGAAATACAGGGACAAAGAGTGGTGCAGGGACTAAAGAAAAGGTCATCCAGAGACTGCCCCACCTGGGGATCCATCCCACCTGCAGCCACCAAACCCAGTGACTATGGCTGATGCCAAGATACTTACTGATAGGAGCCAGATATTGGTGTTCTCTGAGAGGCTCTGTTGGAGCCCTACTGATACAGATGAGGATGCTTGCAGCTAACCATTGGATTGAACAAGGGGACCTCAACAAAGGAGTTGGAGGAAAGACGGAAGGTATCGAAGGGTTTGCAACACCATAAGAATAACATCAACCAACCAGAACTTACCAGAATTTGCAGGGTCTAAATCACGAAGCAATGAGTACACATGGAGGAACCCATGACTCCAGCCAACTGTTACAGAGGATGGCATTGTTCATATCAATAGGAGGAAAAACCCTTGGGTCTGTGAAGACTCCTTTCCCCAGTGTAGCAGAATGCCAAGGCATTGAGAGGGGAGTGGTTGTGTTGACCAGGGACCATCCTCATAAAAGCAGGGGGAGGGGAAGGAGAGTGTATGGGAAAGGAAGTAAAGGCAATAACATTTGAAATGTAAATACATAAAATATCAAAGAAAAATAAAATTTAAAATTAAAAAATTAAATTATTTAAAAAAGGAAAACAAAATGAAAATATGTTCTTTAGTGAGGTAACCTAGACTCAAAATGACATGCACGGTATGTACTCTTTTATAAGTGAGTATTAGCCTTGAAGTACAGGATGACCATGCTACAATCCATAGATGCAAACAAAAGGAACAAAAGAACTAGGAGGAGCCAAAAAGGATGCTTGAAATCTTTCTCAGAAGTGGAAAAAAATATGTATTAGAGTTGAATGAAGGGAGGGGAATGGGTGGGTGAGGGGATAGGGAGGAAAACGGGGATCATGTGTAGATGGAGGAAAAAAGAGAGGATAGAAATCAGCACTGAGGTGATCTCTGTGAATTACTGTGACCCAAGATGGGGGAAGGTCCCAAGGAATCAATGGGGGTAACTCTATGTGAGATTCAGAGCTGTGGTAACACGCAGCTCAAAGTGGCTATCTTGTGCTGTAGCCAGGCAAGAATCTCAGTGAAGGAATGAAAACACAAAACCACACATAAATCCATTGACCCAGATGTGTCCTGCCTACAAGAAGTGTAGGGACAAAGAGGACATAGAGACTGAAAGAGTGGCCAAACTATGACTGGACAACATTGAGTCCCATCCATCTCATGGGCAAGAACCAATCCTTGACACTACTAACAGACTTTGTTATGTTTGCAGACAGGATCCTAGCATAACTGTCCTCTGAGAGGTTAGCTTAGCAGTCTATGGAAACAGATAAGAGACCCACCACCAAACATTAGATGGAACTTGGAAGCCTTGTGAAAATGTTGGGGAAAGGATTGAAGGACTTACAAAAGATAGGGAATCCACAAGAAGACCAACAAAGCCAACTAACCTGACCATTGGCCACTCCCAGAGACTGAACCACTAATCCCACCAATCAAAGATATAGCATGCACTGTACCTAGGAACCTCTGCCCCGGACATATCTTGCAGCTTGGTCTTCATGCAGGTCTCCCAACATCTCGAGTGGAGACTGTCCTTGAATTTGTTGACTCTTTGTGGATCCTGTGCCCTAACTGAGCTGGCTTGTCTGGTCTCAGTGGGATAGGATGTACCTATTCCTACAGAGATTTGATGTGGCAGGGTGGGGTGATACCCAATGCTGGGAGGGCTGTCCCTTCTCAGAGGAGAGGGGATAGGTTAATGTGGGTAGAAGCTGTGGGAAGAGAAGACTGAGAGGAGAGGTGGATAGAAATTGGGATGTAAAATTAATAAATAAATTAAGGCAAGAAATGGATATAACTGTGAATCCTCTCTGTAAAGCTATTTATCTCATATAAAGACCAATTTCTCAGCATGATTAGCTTTGTGAGTACATTGTCATTCTGTATCTGTTCAAAAACAGTAATTTAAGAAAACAAAAAACAACTAAAGGAGAATCACTATTATACCTACTTATGTACTGCCTCACCATGGAGTAAGGGACACAGGAGGCATTGCCCCCATAATATTAATTTAGTACTAATTATGTACCTTAACTCCACAGTTGCAATACTTGCCTGATGCTCAAATTTCATTTCCCATTAAAAAATAACTTGAGTAACATATATACCAATAGAAGGGACATACGCTGCACCAATTTCCAAAATAAATGAAAATGCTTAGGGTATATATTCTTACCCAAGAAGCTTAAAATATACCTTGAAATTTATCATGCAATACAGCCTATGGCACAGCCAAGAAATGGCACAGACACTCCTGTGGTTTGTCTTTTTTTAAATAAAAAGTTCTTAATTAATGGTTCCTACCAGACCATGGGAGCCAGACAGACATTAACATTTCATTGACTGAATATGATTGCCAGAGTACTAGCTTCAAATGGAATTATATATGAAGAAGAAGCACAACAGCAAGACACTAAAGTCTATAGAACTGAGGATCACGTGGTCATATTTTAAGGGCACATGCTCATAGAATATCCATGTGAGTCCACAGAAAAGTCCTAATTTTCATTCGAATAAATGCTTAGAAAATGGTAAAAGCCTAATTCCTATGAAATTTTGTATGCAGTGCAAGCACTAGATTGTCTTGTGCCCAATATCAATTATTATAGTAATTTATGATATCATAGAAAAAAAACAGTTTCAAAACGCTTTGATATATATGTCGAAGAGTGGACTTTATTTCTAACTCAATGCAAAAAGTATATAAGAAATTACAACAATTTTTAAAGTGTAGTTCATTTTTTTTTCAAATGACCAAAGTGATTTTCAAGAGTAAGAATGAATTATCAGTGACAAGATTGTTTTTGTTGTTGTTGTTTGTAGGGAGCTGCATTGGATTTGGGCCTGGCTGCTTTGTGACTGTATAGCTCAAGGTGGCTACATGACTCTGGACTGTATGGCCACAGATGCTCACCCCTAAGGTGGCTGCTGTAAGATTATGAGATTGTTGGACAAAAGCCTCTTCCAGGAAGATTCCGGGAGCAATCTCAGGATGTTTCAGCCTCAGCAAACAGCGGATGTCCCTGAGCAGATTCCTGAGAAGGGTTCGACCTTTTCAAAGAACATATCCCCGGGGAAGACTGTTGCCTCTTTGTTTAAGGAGGATATCTTGCAGTTTAGTGATTCACCATATATCCTTGGGCACTTCCCAATACTTCCCCACCCTAAGCTTCAATTTCTCCCTCAGAGCTTTAAATGCTGTGCACTCCTCTCAATAAAGGAAACTTGGACAACAGAACCTTGTTTGGTCTCCTTCTTCTCTCCCCCGCTTGACACTCAGGTAGCGCCTCTCTGGGGCCCTGAATAACAGAACCTGTTGAACGGATCAGTTGTTTTATTGGATATTTCTTTATTTAAATTTCAAATGTTATTCCTTTTCCCAGTTTCCTGTCCATAAGCCCCCTATCCCCTTCCCCTCCTCTTCTTCTATAAGTGTGTTCCCCTACCCATTCATCCCCTTTTCCTTCCCAATTGACAATCCCCTACACTGTGAGTCCAAACTTGGCAAGACCAAGGGTTTCTCCTTCTATTGTTGCCCAGCAAGGCATCATCCTCTGCTACCTACGCAGTTGGAGCCCTGGATCAGTCCATGTAGAGTCTTTGGATAGTGGTTGAGTCCCTGGAAGCTCTGATTGGTTAGCAATGTTGTTCTTATGGGGTTGCAAGCTCCTTCAGCTCTTGCAATCCTTTCTCTAATTGCTCCAGTGGGGGTCCCGTTCTCAGTTCAGTGGTTTGCTGCCACCATTCTCCTCTGCATTTGACATGTTCTGGCTTTGTCTCTCAGGAGAGAACTATATCTGGTTCTTGTCAGCATGAACTTCTTAGCTTCATCAATCTTATCTAGTTTTGATGGCTCTATATATATGGGCCACATGTGGGGCAGGCTCTGAATGACCTATCCTTCAGTATCTGCTCTAGACTTTGCCTCCACATCCCCTACTATGGACATTTTTGTTCCCCCTTTTAAGAAGGAGTGAAGCATCTGCATTTTGGTCATCCTACTTTTTGAGCTTCATGTGGTCTGTGGATTTCATCTTGGATAATTCGAGCTTTTGGGCTAATATCCACTTATCAATGAGTGCACACCAAATGTGTTTTCCTGTGATTGGGTTATCTAACTCAGGATGATATTTTCTAGTTCATTACATTTGCCTATTAATTTCTTCAAGTCATTGTTTCTGATAGCTGATTAGTATTCCAATGTCTAGATGTACCACATTTTTTGATTCCATTCCTCTGTTGAAGGGCATCTGGGTTCTTTCCAGCTTCTGGCTATTATAAATAAGGCTGAGATGAACATAGTGGAGCATGTGTCTTTTTTGTATGTTGGAGCATCTTTTGAGTATATGCCCAGGAGAGATATAGCTGGGTCCTCAGGTAGTGTAATATCCAACTTTCTGAGGAACTTCCAGACTGATTTCCAGAGTGCTTGTACCAGTTTGATATACCACCAACAATGGAGGACATTTCTCCACATCCTTGCCAGTATCTGTTATCGCCTGAGTTTTTTCATCTTAGCCATTCTGACTATTGTGAGGTAGAATCTTAGGGTTGTTTTGATTTGCATTTCCCTTATGACTAAGGATGCTGAATATTTCTTTAGGTGCTTCTCAGACATTTGATATTCCTCAGCTGTGAATTATTTTTTAGCTCTGCACCCCATTTTTAATATGGTTATTTGACAGTTTAGAGTCTATCTTCTTGAGTCCTTTTTATATTTTGTATGTTAACCCTCGATTGGATGTCACATTGGTAAAGATGTTTTCTTTAAAAAACTGGCAAAACTGTTGGTTGCCATTTTGTCCTAATGACAGTGTCCTTTGCCTTACAGAAACCTAGCAGTTTTATGAGGTCCCATTTCTCGATTCTTGATCTTAGAGCATAAGTCATTGGTGTTTTGTTCAGGAAATTTTTCCAGTGCCCATGGTTCAAGACTCTTCCCCACTTTTTATTCTTTTAATTTGAATGTATCAGGTTTGATGTGGAGGTCCTTGATCCACTTGGACTTAAACTTTGTACAGGGTGATAAGAATGGATCGATTTGCATTCTTCTACATGCTGACTTCCAGTTGAACCATCTCATGAAAATTTTCTTTTTCTCATTGAATGGTTTTAGCTCCTTTGTCAAAATCAAGTGACCATAGGTGTGTGGGTTCATTTTTGAGTCTTCATTCTATTCCACTGATCTATTTCCCTGTCTCTGTACTAATACCATATTTTTTTTCACTCTTGTTCTGTAATACTGCTTGAGGTCAGAAATGGTGAATCCCCCAGAAATTCTTTTATGTTGAGTATAGTTTTCGCTATCCTGGTTTTTTGGTATCCCAAAATAATTTGCAAATTGCTCTTTCTATCTCTATGCAGAATTGAGTTGAAATTTTGATGGGGATTGCATTGAATCTGGAGATTGCTTTTGGCAAAATTACCATTTTTACTATATTAATTGTGCAAATCCATGAGGATGAGAGGTCTTCCCATCTTCTGGGATCTTCTTCAATTTCTTTCCTCAGAGACTTGAAATTCTTGTCATACAGATCTTTCACTTGCTTGGTTACAGTCATACCGAGGTATTTTATGTTATTTGGGACTATTGTGAAGGGTGTCATTTCCCAAATTTCTGTCTCAGCCTGCTTATCCTTTGAGTAGAGGTAGGTTACTGATATGTGTGAGTTAATTTTATACCCAGCCACTTTGCTGAAGTTGTTTATCAGGCTTAGTAGTTCTCTGGTGGAACTTTTGGGGTCACTTAAGTATACTATCATATCATCTGCAAATAGTGATATTCTGATTTCTTCCTTTCCAATTTGTATCTCTTTGACTTCCTTTCATTGTTGGATTGATCTGGCTAGAACTTTGAGAATTATTTTGAATAAGTAGGGAGAGAGTTGGCAGCCTTGTCTAGTCCCTGATTTTAGTGGGTTTGCTTCGAGTTTCTCTCCATTTAGTTTGATGTTGGCTACTGGTTTGCTTTTACTATGTTTAGGTATAGGCCTTGAATTCCTGATCTTTCCAGGACTTTTATCATGAAGGGTAGTGTTGAATTTTGTTAAATTATTTTTTAATGAAATCATTATGTGACAAGATGTTTAAGGGAAAGATTTTGTATTAGGACCAATCACCAAAGCAAATTTGTATTCCTTTCAAAGATTTTATTTCTTTTTCAATTAGTTTTAGGATTCCAGAAATAAGTAAGAGAAAGTTTAAGGCTTTCTTATATAACTCCTACCTGCATCTGTGAACACAATAAGATCTTCCAAAGAGATGGGCCATTTCTTTCTTTTAATTCATTAATTAATTAATTTTAATTTTTTTCTTTTTTTTAACATTCCAGATTTAATTCCCCTCCAGGTCCACTCTCTGACTGTTCTACATCCCATACCTCCTCCCTTATCCTTGTCTCCACAAGGATGTCCCCACTCTACCCACTCCAGCAGACCTCTAAACTCCCTGGGCACTCCAGTCTCTTGATGGTTAGGTGCATGTTCTCTGACTGAACCCAGATTTGGGTGTCCTCTACTGTATATATTTTGGGGCCCTCATTTCAGCTGTTTTATGCTGCCTGGTTGTTGATCCAGTGTCTGAGAGATCTCAGGGTTCCAGGCTAATTGAGACTCCTGGTCCTCCTATAGGGTCACCTTCCTCCTCAGCTTCTTCCAGCTTTTTCCTTATTCAACCATACATGGGTTGAGTATAAATATCTGCAGCTAAGTCTTTCAGCTGCTGATCGTTTGAAGAGCCATTGTGATAGGCCCCTTTCTGTGAGTGCCCCATAGCCTCAGTAATAGTGTCAAGCCTTGGTGCCTCCCTTTGAGCTGGATCCCAAATTTGGCCTGTGGTTGGACCTTCTTTTTCTTCAGGCTCTTCTCCATTCCCATCCCTAGAGTTCTTTCAAACAGGAAGAATTATGGGTCAGAGTTTTGACTGTGGGATAGCAACCCCACCCCTCACTTGATGTTCCTTGGAGGTAGGCTCTATAATTTCTCTCTCCTTTCTGTAGAGCCTTTCATCTAGAGTCCCTCCCTTTGAGTCATGAGAGTCTTGCACCTCTCAGGTATCTGATACATTCTAGGGGGTCCTCCCAACCTCTTACCTCCTGAGCTTACCTGTTTTCATTCTTAATGCTGGCCCTCAGAACTTCAATCCTTCTCTCCCTTCCAATACCAAATCCTGCCCCCTTTCTCTCTCAGGTCCCTCTCTTCCTCCCCCATTGTGGTTGCTTTCTTCACCCTCCCAAGTGGCACCGAGGCATCCTCATTGGGCATAGGGAATAATGTGGGTCACAACCAAGTTTTCTGAGGGTGGTGGTTCCTTTCTCTTTTTTGAAGGGAAAGCATTTTTGTTCAATTTTTAAACAGGGTCTCTCTATGTAGTCCTGGCTATTCCTGGAATCTTCTCTGTAGACCAGGCTGGCCTTAAACTCAGAGATTTGTCTGTCTCTGCCTCCCAAGTGCTACGTTTAAAGGGCTGTATAACCATGACCCATGGCTGTAATGTGATAAGCCTACATTGATACACTTATATCTATTGCAGTCTATACTTCCTGTTACATTTGAGGTGTTTATCATCTTCTGATTGGAGATAAACATATATGACTCTAACATTATAGCAGCAAATCAGATGTATCTTTGTCCTAAGATGCCTTTGTGCTCTTTATATACCTAACTCTTCCTATAAGCAGTAAGGTCACTGACTGTTTTTCTCTTTCTCAGGTGTACTAAGATGCTATTGGGATGGCTCAGTGAGTAAAAGTATATGCCTATTAAACTTTTCGCTTTTTACTTTTAAGCATATAAAGCTACCAACTTATAAACTTAGGTCTGATCCCCAAAATCTAAGCAAAAGTAAAAGCAGTGAACTCACTCCAAAAGTTGTCCTCTCACCTCCATATGCATTTTATAGCATGCATTGCTTGCCACCAAATAAACACAGACACACAGACACACATGCCCACAAATATTACGGCTCAATTCTAGTCTAAATTACATATATATATATATATATTCATATATATTATTTTAAAAGATGTCCTATCTTCTCTACAATGCTATGTTGCTAGAATTGTGTGGTGTATTGTTCGTTCCCTTAGTGTGTTAGTCAGTAGTCCATAATTGTGACAATGTGTTTGTCAAAACTGATTTAAATAAAGGCTTGTTCTGGCTTGTGGATTCATGGCTACCATTTATGCTCACTTACCTCAATTGTTTCTGGATATACAGAGTGGCTGAACATGCAGCAGAGTGGAGCTGCTTAATTTATGACAACCAGACAGCCAAGTCATAGATGAATAAGGCAAGAGGAATGGGATCAAGGCAGTCACTTTAAAGGAAATATACTTTAAAGGAAATATACTTTAAAGGAAATATACCCAGGTTTTATACTATCTCTAGGACTGTCAGTTTCTAATTGTTCCATTAGCTAAGATCTCAATGGACTGATTCACTACTGTGGTTTGAGGCTTTATAATCCAATCATGTCTCATCAGTGTCATATACCATCACTTGGAGATGAAGCTTTCAATGGTAGTCTCCAGAGCTGAACCATAACAAATATTAATATGAGTTTCTATTTCTTCCTTGCCTTTAAATATATAACTTCATTATTATTTTAGTGAAAAATGATACCCTTCTACTCTTGGTAGTACTATAGCTAAAACCAGTTCTTGTGTATATACTAAGAAAACACCACAGACTCATAGTTTTATCCTCAGTGATGAGTTCTGATTTAGAATCAGGATGTGTCGAGTTATTTATTCATTTAACAACTGAAAAATATTTTTTAAACTTTTCTATGTTGGGGAATTTGAAATAAAGATGTCTGAGAAAACATATATCTTAATTCATTTTGTTAAATGTCAAGAGATAACTACAGAATCATATAGCAGGAAGATGCTTATTAAAGAAATTGTTAGCTGGCTTCATAGTTAGATGTACTTGATATTATATCAGTAGATAAATATTATGGATTCTCCATCTTCCACCCGCATATGGTTTTCATCCTACCATAATTTAATCAGTAAAACAGAAGAGTAATAATATCATAATTACATTTTATTTTTCATTTCCTTGATGATTTTTCATGTAATTGACTGTCTGGGTGAGGTGGCAAACATACACACAAACACATGTGGGGTATGTGTGTGTGTGTGTATGTGTGTGTGTGTGTGTGTGTATTATGCGTATAATAGCTCTATTTTTCCAAGTTCTCTGTGAGATTAATAAAATATGTTTGGTCATATTTCTTTTCTTTGACAATTCCTCTCAAGCCCTCCCCTACTTCCTAACCCATCTTTATATTCTCTTTATTTCTGTCTCTCTCACTCTTCACTTCCCTATTTCTCGGTGTATCTACTTCTTTACTCCTTCCCTCTTTCCTTAAAATTAAAAAAAAATGTCTGGTTTGTGCTGTCCAACTACTCCTGGTTGCGAGTTCTACCATAGCATTTGTTTTGTATATGAATTTCCACTCCACTGAAGAAAACTGATTTTCTTTCTTCGAGAAGCAATCAAAGACTAAGTCTCCCAAATGAAAGCCAAGTCTTCTTGACTTCTTATACACATCCTATCCTTTATAATAGGATTTTGTCTTCTTGAACAAGGGTATATCCTGTTCATACTTTCACAATCATCCATCCATGTTTTAATTGGGAGTGTTTATTGTTGAATTTCAATCATTTTGTACAGATTAATAATATCTGTCTTATATATGTGTTTACTGAAAGTATTTTCTTGCAGTGTATATTGTTTTTCTCATGATGTCTTTCTCAAGGCAGGTATTACTTTGAAATTTTAAACAAAGTCTACTCCATCCTTAATTTTTTTGATGCCTTGTACTCTTGTGTTGTATTTTGGAAGATACTGTTACACCCACGGTAATATAGGTTTTCTAGTTTTAAAAATATTAGAGAGCTCAGACCATTCAATACACTTTTGTACATGCAGGTCTGTATTTAGGATCATTTTTCTTATGTATGTCCAATTGTTGCAACATCATTTACAAAAAAAATCTATTTAACATAAAAATCTTTTATTTTTAAATTATTTAACAAAAATATTTGCAACTAATTAGTTATTTTTATTTCATTTTTCTTAATCTGGCTAGATATATATTGATTGTATTGATCCTTTTAGCTAGCCAGCTTTGTTTTCAAGATTTGTCTGTAGCTGTTTTCAATTGTATTGATTTTTGCTTTAATTCTGATTTCGTCTTTTTCCTATTTGCTTTAGATTTGATTTACTCTGCCTTATTTAATTTTATGGGATGGAATCTTAGAACATTTGTGTGATGCTGAAGATCCCTCCCATCTAAGCACTGCTCTCACTGCATCCTATTATTACACATTTATTAATAATAAGTGATATGTAACACATTTACTCTGTGTGTGTGTGTGTGTGTGTGTGTGTGTTGTGTGTGCATGCTAATACCACAGCATGCTTATGAAAAGAGGACAGCTTGCAGCTTTCCTTTCCTAACATGTCGTTAAGGGGATTAAACTAGGGTCCTCTTGCTTAGCAGAAGAGGCTTTTACATACTGGGCATCCCTCTAGCTACACTGGGTTACATGAATTTTGATATTATTTTTGTATTCATATATTGAAATTGGAAATATCTGTTTTAAGAGGTTTCTACTATCCATGATATAAAGAAATTATATATTTCTTTATATATAGAATAATATATTTATTAAAAATAAATATGAAGAATATATTTTTTGTTAATTTCATCCTTCAATGGATACTTCATGCCATACTTGGGGATTGAAAATGGAGTATTGAGCATGGTAGTGCACACCTTGACCTCTCAGCACTCTAAAGATAGAAGCAAAGGAGTCATAACCTAGCCTGGTTTACATAAGCAGTTCCAGGTCAGTCAGAGCTGCATAATAAAAAGCTTGTTTCAAAAAGAAAAATAGCACCCTAAAAGAAACAAACAAGCAAAAAAATGGTTTACAAAGATTACATTGGTGATATTTAGTGGACAAGATGGCTCCGTGAATTAATTATAAAGCACTTGATGCCAAAACCCTTAGATTGAACTCTAACCTACATTGGTACACCATGACAGGTTCCTTGGCACATGCAATCAGTAATGATAATAAAAATTACTTTTAAAACTTAAGGAATTTTATATTAAACTTGCCTCTTTTGTCCATGTGAATTGTTTAAGAGGATTTTTTATTGGATATTTTTTAATTTAAGTTTCAAATGTTATCCCCTTTCCCAGTTTTCCATCCATAAACCCCCTGTCTCATCACCCCTCCCCCTTCTCCTACGAGGATGTTCCCCCTCCCCCAAAACCCACCCTTTCCCACCTACCCGCCCTGAAATTACCTTAAACTAGGGGTCCAGCTTTATCAGGACCAAGGGCTTGTCTTCCCATTGGTGACCAACAAGGCCATCCTCTGCTACATATGCAGCTGGAGCCATGGGTCTGTCCATGTCTTTGGGTGGTGGTTTATTCCCTGAGAGCTCTGGTTGGTTGATATTGTTGTTCTTAAGGGGTTGCAAACACCTTCAGCTCCTTCAATCCTTTCTCTATCTCCTCAAATGGGAACACCACCTTTCTTGGTTCAATGGTTGACTGCAAGCATTCGCCTATGTATTTGTCATGCTCTGGCAGAGCCTCTCAGGACACAGCTATACCATGCTCCTGTCAGCATGTACATCTTGGCATCAGTAATATTATCTGCATTTGGAGGCTGTATGTGCATGGGCTGAATTCCTAGGTGGCACAGTCTTTGGATGGCCACTCCTTCAGTCACTGCTTCAAACTTTGTCTCCATATATCCTTCTATTAATATTTTTGTTCCACCTTCTAAGAAGGACTGAAGCATCTGCAACTTGGTCATCCTTCTTCTTGAGCTTCATGTGGTGTGTGGATTGTATTATTGAGTAATCCAAGCTTTGAGCTAATATCCACTTATCAGTGAGTGCATACCAACTGGATTTTTTTTGTTTGCTTTTGAGAAAGACTCTCTCTAAGAATTTCATAGCCACTGGTTTCTAATATGCTCTGCAGCTTTCTCTCCTCTTCACTTTTCATCATGCACAAACATGACCTATATTGAAAATGTGTTTTAAATCTACATTTGTTTGAAATTATTCAGTCACCTTTCTATTAATATTTTATCCAATTCCATTGTGGTTTAAGAACAGAAACTGAATAAATTCTTTTATTAAGTTTTTAAAATGTGCCTTATGCCACAGAACTTTTCCTTTCCTATCTTGAACACAATAAGAATCAGAAGATGCTTCTCTTTTCCAATATCAATTTGATTATGAAAATAATATAGCAATCTCAATTCTGGTTAACTAGAATGCCCTGGAAATACTCATATATAGTTATGGATGAAATTGGAATTCTTAACAATGTTTTATAGGCAAAATGCTTGCCAGTCACGAATGTGAAGCTTAGTTTGCATCTATACTAACTCAGAAAGCCAGACATAGCAGTTCATATCTGTAATGTCAGTGAGCAAGATGAGAGACAGACAGAAGAATGCCAACTTTTCCCAAGAAGAGACAGCATGGCATAGGCAATGAACAGCAACAAAACCCCTTGTTCTAAAAGATGAAAGGAAAGAACGTATATTTTAGGTCCTCTTTTGAACTTTGCATGTAGTCTATGGCATGCTCATAGCCATTGTACATAAAACCTTTTCATCACACATACCCAGTGACACATGAGCATAGAGACAAGTGTGTACTCAAAAAAAAAAAAAAAGATGGGAGGGAGAGAGGGAGAGCTAAACCTTCAGAGGGGCGGACACGCCTGGGAAGCCAGAAGAGACTACACTCTGCACACATTTCTGACTCCAGAGGAAAACACCAAATGCCAGCTGGGACCCTGCTGCACTGTGGCCCTGGGAAAAGGCAGTGCAGGCCCCCCTGGTTGCCTACCTCATGAAGAGCTCAAAAGCAGCCCCCCAGGAGCAACTTCAGCCATGGAACCACAGGTAACAGCAACTTTTCTGATCTAAGCAACCTGCCTAGTGGACTCAGGACACACAGAGGCAAAATTCCTTTGGGACTGGGCACTTCCAGTTTTTAGCTGGAACCCCAACCTCACTGATCCTGGCCCACAGCTCCCTGCTCCCAAACCTCATAGGAGAAAGAGCTCACGGCCTGGACAGGTGGCCACTCCTGAGACTGCAGAGTGGGAGAGACCACCAATACTGCCCAGCCCTGCCCACAACCCTGGCCCAAGAGGAAACTGTATAGGGTCTCTGTGAACCGGAAGATAGGGGCACTAAAGCGGCAGGTCCCCTGCAGTCCAGACATCTCCCGGACCTGAAGGGACCCAGTCAAAAACTCACTGCACCCAAATCCCCTGGGAGGGAGAGCTAAACCTTCAGAGGGGCAGAGATGTTTGGGAAGCCAGAAGAGCCTATGCTCTGCTCACCTTTCTGACT
Organism: Rattus rattus; assembly: GCF_011064425.1. Lineage (NCBI taxonomy): Eukaryota > Metazoa > Chordata > Mammalia > Rodentia > Muridae > Rattus > Rattus rattus. The sequence goes on along the minus strand of NC_046164.1, from coordinate 50,383,838 downwards.
CCAGAGGAAAACACCTAATGCCATTTGGGACCCCGGTGCATGGGGACACCAAAAAAAGGCAATGCAGGCTGTCCTGGTTGCCGACCTCACAGAGAACTCAAAAGCAGCCCCCCACAAGCAACTTGAGCCACAGGAACACAGGTAAGATGAACTTTTCTGCTTCAAGCGACCTGCGTGGTGGACTCAGTACACAGGCCCACAAGAATATCAGAAGACCAGTAGACAGGAAAGACTACATGCCTGAAAGCAGAACACTCTGTTCCCATAACTCTCTGAAAGAAACCAGGAAAACAGGTCTATAGCACTCCTGACACACAGGCCTATAGGGCTGTCTAACCACTGTGAGAAATAGCAGAACAAGGTAACACCAGAGACAACCTGATGGCGAGAGGCAAGCACAGGAACCCAAGAAACAAAAACCAAGACTACATGGCATCATCAGAGTGCAATTCTCCCACCAAAGCAAACACTGAATATCCAAACACACCAGAAAAGCAAGATCTAGATTTAAAATCCCATTTGATCATGATGCTGGAGGACTTCAAGAAAGACATAAAGAACTCCCTTAGAGAAAACGCAGGAAAACATAAATAAACAACTAGAAGCCTATAGAGAGGAATCATAAAAATTCCTGAAAGAATTACAGGAAAACACAATCAAACAGGTGAAGGAATAAAAAATTGAAATAGAAGCAATAAAGAAAGCACAAAGGGAGACAACCCTGGATATAGAAAACCAAAGGAAGAGACAAGGAGCCATAGATACAAGCATTACCAACAGAATACAAGAGATAGACGAGAGAATCACAGGGGCAGAAGATTCCATAGAAATCATTGACACAACTGTCAAAGATAATGTAAAAAGGAAAAAGCTACTGGTCCAAGACATACAGGAAATCCAGGACTCAATGAGAAGATCAAACCTAATGATAATAGGTATAGAAGAGAGTGAAGACTCCCAGCTCAAAGGACCAGTAAATGTCTTCAACAAAATCATAGAAGAAAATTTCCCTAACCTAAAGAGAGAGATGCCCATAAACATAAAACAAGCCTATAGGACTGCAAAAAGATTGGACCAGAAAAGAAACTCCTCCCGTCACATAATAGACAAAACACAAAGAAATGCAGAAAACAAAGAAAGAATATTAAAAGCAGTAAGGAAAAAAGGTCAAGTAACATATAAAGGCAGACCTATCAGAATCACACCAGACTTCTCACCAGAGACTATGAAAGCCAGAAGATCTTGGACAGATGTCATACAGACACTAAGAGAAAATAAATGCCAGCCCAGGTCACTGTATCCAGCAAAACTCTCAATTAACATAGATAGAGAAACCAATATATTCCATGACAAAACGAAATTTACACAATACCTTTCTACAAGTCCAGACCTACAAAGGATAATAAATGGTAAAGCCCAACATAAGGAAGCAAGCTACACACTAGAAAAAGCAAGAAACTAATTGTCTTGGCAACAAAACAAAGAGAAGAAAAGCACACAAACATAATCTCACATCCAAATACGAATTCAACAGGAAGCAACAATCAGTATTCCTTAATATCTCTCAACATCAATGGACTCAACTCACCAATAAAAGGCATAGATTAACAAACTAGATATGCAATGAGGACTCTGCATTCTTCCGCCTACAGGAAACAGACCCAACAAAGAAAGAGAACTTCAGGCCAATTTCCCTTATGAATATTGACACAAAAATACTCAATAAAATTCTGGCAAACTGAATCCAAGAGCACTTCAAAATAATCATCCACCATGATCATGTAGGCTTCATCTGAGGCATGCAGGGATGGTTTAATATACGGAAAACCATCAATTTAATCCACTATGAAAGATAAAAACCACATGATCATTTCATTAGATGCTGAGAAAGCATTTGACAAAATTCAACACCCCTTCATGATAAAAGTCCTGAAAAAAGTAGGAATTCAAGGCCCATACCATAGTAAAAGCCATATACTGCAAACCAGTAGCTAACATTAAACTAAATGGAGAGAAACTTGAAGCAATCCCACTAAAATCAGGGACTAGACAAGGCTGCCTTCTCTCTCCCTACTTATTCAATATAGTTCTCGAAGTTCTAGCCAGAGCAATCAGACAACAAAAGGAGATCAAAGGGATACAGATCAGAAAAGAAGAAGTCAAAATATCACTATTTGCAGATGATATGATAGTATATTTAAGTGATCCCAAAAGTTCCACCAGAGAACTACTAAGCCTGATAAACAACTTCAGCAAAGTGGCTGGCTATAAAATTAACTCAAATAAATCAGTAGCCTTCCCCTACACAAAAGAGAAAGAAGCCAAGAAAGAAATTAGGGAAATGACACCCTTCATAATAATCCCAAATAATATAAAATACCTCGGTGTGACTTTAATCAAGCAAATGAAATATCTGTATGATAAGAACTTCAAGCCTCTGCAGAAAGAAATTGAAGATCTCAGAAGATGGAAAGATCTCCCATGCTCATGGATTGGCAGGATTAATATAGTAAAAATGGCCATTTTACCAAAAGCAATCTACAAATTCAATGCAATCCCCATCAAATACCAATCCAATTCTTCAGAGGGTTAGACAGAACAATTTGCAAATTCATCTTGAATAACAAAACTCAGGATAGCTAAAACTATCATCAACAATAAAAGGACTTCCTGTGGAAACACTATCCCTGAACTCAACCAGTATTACAGAGCAATAGTGATAAAAAAAACCCTGCATGTTATTGGTACAGAGACAGACAGATAGACCAGTGGAATATAATTGAAGACCCAGAAATGAACCCACACACCTATGGTCACTTGATTTTTGACAAAGGAGCCAAAACCATCCAATGGAAAAAAAGAGCATTTCAGCATATGGTGCTGGTTCTACTGGAGGTCAGCCTGAGGAAGAATGCAGATCGACTCATGCTTATCACCCTGTACAAAGCTTAAATCCAAGTGGATCAAGGACCTCCACATCAAACCAGACACACTCAAACTAGTAGGAACAAAAAGTGGGAAAGCATCTCAAACACATGGGCACTGGAGAATATTTCCTGAACGAAATACCAATGGCTTATGCTCTAAGATCAAGAATCGACAAATGGGATCTCATAAAACTGCAAAGCTTCTGTAAGGCAAAGGACACTGTGGTTAGGACAAAACAGCAACCAATAGATTGGGAAACGATCTTTACCAATCCTACAACTGATGGAGGCCTTATATCCAAAATATACAAAGAACTCAAGAAGTTAGACCTCAGGGAGGCAAATAACCCTATTAAAAATGGGGTTTAGAGCTAAACAAACAAACAAACAATTCACAGCTGAGGAATGCCGAACCTCCAGACTGATTTCCAGAATGGTTGTACCAGTCTGAAATCCCACCAACAATGAAGGAGTGTTCTTCTTTCTCCACATCCTCACTAGCATCTACTTTTCCCTTGAGTTTTTAATCTTCTGACTCACATCTGACTGGTGTGAAGTGGAATTTGAGGGTTGTTTTGATTTGCATTTCCCAGATGACTAAGGATGTCGAACATTTCTTTAGATGTTTCTCAGCCATTTAGTATTCCTCAATTTGAGAATTCTTTGTTAACTCTGTACCTCATTTTTTAACAGGATTATTTGATTCTCTGGACAATAACTCGAAGAGTTAATTGTATATATTAGATATTAGCCCTCTAACAGATGTATGATCAGTAAAGACCTTTTCCCAATCTGTTGGATGCTGTTTTGTCATATCAACAGTGTCTTTTGCCTAACAGAAGCTTTGCAATTTTATGAGTAATTTGTTGATTCTTGAGCTTAGAGCATATGCCATTGGTCTTCTGTTCAGGAAATTTTCCCCAGTGCCCACTTTTTCTTCTATTAGGTTGAGTACATTTGGTTTTAAGGTTGAGGTCCTTGATCCACTTGGACTTGAGCTTTGTACAAGAAAATAAGAATTGGATCAATTTGTATTCTTCTTCATGCTGAGATCCAGTTGAACCAGCACCATTTGCTTGAAATGCTGTCCTTTTACATAGGAAGGTTTTAGCTCCTTTGTCAAAGATCAAGTGACCATAGATGTGTGGGTTCATTTCTGGGTCTTTTATTCTATTCCATCGATGTACCTATCTGTTTATGTACCAATAACATAAAGTTTTTATCACTATTGCTCTGTAATACAGTTTGAGGTCAGGGATGGTTATTACCCCAAAAGTCCTTTTATTGTTGAGAATAGCTTTGTCTATCCTGGGTTTTTGTTATTCCAAATGAATTTGCAAATTACTCTTTCTATCTCTATGAAGAATTGAGTTGGGATTTTGATTGGAATTGCAGTGAATCTGTAGATTGCTTTTGGCAAAATGGCCATTTTTACAATATTACTCCTGCCAATCCTTAAGCATTGGAAGTCATTCAGTCTTCTGAGATCTTCTATTTCTTCTTTCAGAGATTTGAAGTTCTTGTCAAATGATCTTTCACTTGCTTGGTTAGGGTCACACTAAGATATTTTATATTATTTGTGACTATTTTGAAGGGTGTTATATCCCTAATTTATTTCTCAGCCTGTTTGTCTTTTGAGTAGAGGAAGGCTACTGATTTTTTTTGAGTTAAATTTATGTAAAGCCACATTGCTGAAGTTGTTTATCAGCTGTAATTCTCTGGTAGAATTTTTGGGATCACTTAAGTATTACTATCATATGATCTGCAAATAGTGATATTCTGACTTCTTCCTTTCCATTTTGTATCCCTTTGAACTCCTTTTGTTTTCCATTGCTCTGGCTAAACCTTCAAGTACTAAACTGAATAGGTAGGGAGAGAGTAGGCAGCCTTGTCTAGTGCCTGATTTTAGTGGGATTGCTTCAAGTTTCTCTCTATTTAGTTTTACGTTGACTACTGGTTTGCTAGATATTGATTTTATTGTGTTTAGGTATGGGCCTTGAATTTTTTATCTTTCCAAGACTTTTAATATGATGAATGATCATTTTTATGTGTTCTTGGATTCGGTTTGTGAGAATCTCATTGAGTTTTTTGGCATAGATATTCATGAAGGAATTTGGTCTGAAGTTCTTTTTCTTTGTTGGATCTTTGTGTGATTTAGGAATAAGCATAATTGTAGCTTAAAAGATTGAATTGGGTTGTGTTCCTTCTGTTTCTATTTTGTGGAATAGTTTGAAGAGTATTGGCATTAGGTCTTCTTTGAAGGTCTGATAGAGTTCTGTACTAAATTCATCTAGTCCTGGGAATTTTTTGGTTCGGAAACTTCTAATGACTGCTTCTATCTCTTTAGGGGTTATAAGACTCTCTAGATGGTTATTTGATCCTGATTTAATGTTAGTAGCTGATATCTGTCTAGAAAACTGACCATTTCCTCCAGATTTTCTTGTTTCATACATCTGCTTGCAAAATTCATGATATCTTTGCTTTTATTAGCTGAGTATATTTTATTGCATAAATGAACCACATTTTCCTTACTCATTCTTCATTTGAAGGATAGCTAGGTTGTTTCCAATTTCTGACTATTATGAATAAAGCTACTAAATACATAGTTTAACAAGTTCCATTGTGGAATGGTGGAGCATTTTTAGATATATGACCAGGAGGTATAATTGGGTCTTGAGGTAGAACTCTTCCTAATTTTTCTAAAAACTGACAAATTATTTCCACAATGGTTTTACAGTATTCACTCACACCAGCAGTGGATAAGTGTTCTCTTTGCTACATATTGTCTCCAGCATGTGCTATCCTTGAATTTTTGACCTTAGCCATTTTTTATAATTTAATCTTTTTACACTCCAGAGTTTATCCCCCTCATTGTCCACCCTCTGATGGTCCCACATCCATAAGTCCTCCCCATGTCTCCATGTGAATGTCCCCGCCTCACTCACTGCTACCTCACCAGACTTACCCACTCCCTGGGGACTCCAGTCTCTTGAGAGTTAAGTACCTTTTCTCTGATTCCAGACCCAGTAGGCCTCTTCAGCATATGTGTTGCAGGCTTTATATCAGCTGGTGAAGGCAGCCTGGTCAGCTATCTCTGGGGACTAGGCTACTTGGTCCTTCTATAGTGTTGCCCTTCTTCTAGCTTTTCCCTAATTCAACCATGGAGGTCAGCTGCTTCTATCCTCTTTTGGGGTGTAGATATCTGCATCTGAGTCTTTTAGCTGCTTGTTAATTCTTTTGGAGAGCAGTCATAATAGGCCCCTCTTTGTAAACACACCATAGCATCAGAAATAGTATCAGTTCTTGGGGCCTTCCCTTGAGCTGGATCCCAATTTGGGCCAGTCTCTAGACCTCCTTTTCCTCAGGCTATTCTCAATTTTTGTTCCTGCTGTTCTTTCAGACAGGAACAATTCTGGGTCAGAGTTTTTGACTGTGGGATGGCAACTTACCCATCCTCTTGAAGCAGTAGAAAGATCGTATCTATTCCTATGGGTATAAGGTGGAGTCTCAGATTGGTTTTGATTTCTAATTCCTTGATGACTAAGGATATTGAACATTTATTTAAGCATTTCTTGACCATTAAATATTCCTCTTTTGACATTTCGCTGTTTAGTTCTGTACTCTATTATTGATTGAGTTATTTCGGTTGTTAGAATCTAACATCTTGAGTTTGTTGTATAGTATAGATACTCGCCTTTTCTCAGATGTAGGTTTGGAGAAGATCTTTTCGAAATGTGTCAGTCATTGTTTTGTTCTATTGATAATGTCCTCTGCTTTATAGAACCTATTCAGTTTCACGTGGTTGCATTTATTAATTGTTAAACTTAGTACCTAAGCTACGGGTGTCCTTTTCATAAAGTTGTCCCCTGTACCAATGAGTTCAATAATATTCCCTACTTTCTGTTCAATTAGATTTAATGTATCTGGCTTTATATTGAGGTCTTTGATCCACTCATACTTGAGAGTTTTGGAGGGTGATAAATATGGATCTATTTGCAGTCCTCTACATGGAGATATCCAGTAAGACCAGCACCATTTGTTGAAGATGGTCTTATTTTTCCATTGTGTTGTTTTCACTTCTTTGTCAAAACCCAAATATCCTTAGGTGTGTGAATTTATTTCTGTGTCTTCAATTTGAGTCCCTCCATTAAGATGTCTCCTTCTATACCAATTCCTTTCAGTTTTCATTAGTAGGAAGACAACACACTTCACAATAGCTACAAATTATATAAAATATCTAAGCGTAACTTTAACCAAGCAAGTGAAATCTTGTATGATAAGAAATTCAAGTCTCTGAAGAAAGAAATTAAAGAAAAGATCTCCATGCTCATAGATTAGTAGAATTAACATAGCAAAAATGTCTATCTTAACAAAAGCAATCTACAGATTCAATGCAATTCCATCAAAATTCTAACAGAATACTTTAAAGACCTTGGAAGAACAATTCTCAACTTTATACTGAAAAATAAAAAAATGAACAAAACTAAAACAATCTTGCACAAAGAATTTCTATATTTATCACATCTATAACTTAATAATTACTGCTTCCTAGATTTACAAGTTTTCCTGAGAAAGCAGTGTTACGTATGGTAGTTCCTGTCTTAACTGATAATGTACAATCTTGTCCGCTATAGGCTCACACAAGATTCCAATTAGTGTCTAAATTGTCTTTTAAAAAATTAATATATAAAAATAAGTATTACTTTCATTATTTTAATGCTAGTGTGTGTGTGTGTGTGTGAGAGAGAGAGAGAGAGAGAGAGAGAGAGAGAGAGAGAGAGAGAGAGAGAGAAAGAGAAAGAGAGAGAGGTGAGCTTTGGTGCTAAATTGCGATGGCATGCATGTTAAGGTCAGAGGACAACTTGGCTGAATTTGTTCTCTCCTTCCACCTTTATGGATTTTGAACTCATGCTATCAGACTTCTGTATTCATTACTTCTAATTTTCTCTAACTGACCACAATTCAATATCAAATCCAGATACAGGTACTATGTCCAGTTCTTCCTAAATTGCAAAGTACAATTCAGTGTCATACTTCTTGGTATCAATGTTTATTCCTACCACAACTCAATTGGCAGAAAACAGTGCACAAACACTGCTGTGCACAGCCATTGCCATAAATGTATAAAGCTTTGCATTTCACTATGTCTGAGCCAGTTATGAATAATTTTTTACATGTCTTTTCAAAACAGCAAACATCTCCCTCTGTCCTCTAGAAGATCTATTCTGGTGAGGCCTATGAAATCATTAATAATCAGCATCCTGACACTTACTCATTAACATTTTCAGTATATATGTGCTAATATTTTATTATATAATTCTTAATCATTAATGAATTTTCTGGTCCAGGTAGATAAACTATTACCTATAAAATCTAGTGAATACTTTAGAATCTATAAGTTCATTAATCTTCATTGTCCTTGTCAAACATAACCTTGACTGTGTTTTATCTGGTTCTACTTGTTAGCTTCACAAATAAGATATGTATTACTGGAACTCGTTTTCAATTTTTTTTCATCTCAAAGCCAAAAACTATTCTGAGACAGACATTAAAAGTCTTCTCTTCATTAATAATGTAAAAAGCATACTGAAATTTAGGTCATGTTTATACAAATGCCATACTGGGATTTTTCATTAGGCATGTAATATGAGTAGTAGAAAGATGTGTTCCAGAATTATGAATTTGGAACTGAAAAATATTTTAAGGTATGTTTCCTTGGGGAAAATGTCAGAAAGAGAATTTCCCTGTTACCAAACTCAAAAGAACAGAATCCTGCCCAGAGTTACCGTCTCTATCACTCAAAAGCCTATGATTTCCACGCTTCCAAGGTGACTAATACAATCCCCTTGCTGCTTGTGATTACTAAGATAGTTGGCTGTTAATATTGCTTTCCTTTCCCTACTACTCCTCTTTTTAAGATCTCTTGAAACCTCAAAAGGACAACAATACCAACCAACCACAGCTCCCAGAGACTAAACCACTACCCAAAGAGTACACATGGACAGACTCATGACTCCAGCCGCATATGTAGCAGAGGATGGCCTTGTTGGACACCAAGGGGAGGAGAGGACCTTGGTCCTGCCAAGGCTCGACTCCCCCTACCCAATGTAGGGAAATTTCAAGGCAGGTCAGGGAGGCAGGAAGGGGTGGGTGGTTTGGGAGGAGGGAACACCCTCATAGAAGAAGGGGGAGGAGGGATGGGGTAGCGGGCTTATGGACAGGAAACCTAGAAAGGGAATAACATTTGAAATGTAAATTAAAAATATCTAATAAAAACCTAAAAGACCCATTAAGGCAAGTGAAAAAAGGCATTTAAAACAAAACAAAACAAAACAAAAACAACCCAACGAGAACCTGTAGAGACTATATCCATAGGTTAGGCAAGGCTGCTGCTTGGGCGATGGGGTTACCCACTCATCTCCAAATTTGTAATGTTTGTTCATGTTAATGTATTTCACAGCCTATGAAATATCTACCATGTAAGTTTCAGTATTTCGGGATCCTCTTAGCATCTTTCTATATTACTATCAGCTTATTGCTTGTTTTGCCTCACAAGAGAAAATTTTTTCTGCTCTAGGTTGTCAACATTTTCATCAACAAGCTAAATTTAAATATTTATCAACACATTAGCATTTTTAGCCCTGCTGTGTTTTAAGAGGCTGGTGTTGGTGTGTGCTACTTGCGCAGGATTTTGGTTCCTTTTGATCTTTTAGACCCCTTTTAGTCTGAAGACCTTGATTTTTATTAATTTAGTGGCTCTGCCTGAGAAACTTGAATTAAATTAGTTAATAAAAAATTAAATGGAAATGGTAGCAAAATCATAAATGCTTTGATTTCTACATCTGGTTGAAAGGGGCTAGGGGGCAGATCTGATCATTTCACATTAGCTAAAGCATGATGCGTCTTGTGTCTGTTCTGATGCACATAATTCCCTTTGCAGCCGTTCGTTCCTGCCGATGTCAAAAGGCTTCTATTTGTGTGTATTCTAAGGTGTTTACCAATGAGAGTTATGAAATATATACATTTTTCTATGAAAGTTCCCAATGCTTTAAGGTCATTTTGTTAAACTCTCTTAAGATCACGATATATGGGCAAGTTAAAGGAAGACTCTAGGACCAACAGCATTATCCAAGTCTCTGTAGGTTTATATATTCTATGGGAGACCTATTTCCATGAGTTCTATCTGTTATGTTTCAAAGTCAAATCTGATAAATCCAATGTGGTGGGAAAACATCCTAAACTTCCTCCTTGTGTGATGACTTACCACTGAAATATGAGTGATATTTTTCCTCGCATACTCTATCCCACTTCAATCATTCTTTTGACCTCACAGTGATCATGACTCTAATGTATCAACACTGGGAAAACAAGAGAAGGAAAACTTTCTGTTGGCAATATGTAGGTCATTTTACTATTTACATTTTATCCAGCATCTGTCTAGCAATTACGCTTGGGAAGCACTTTACCTTGGATGCACTAGTTTGAGGTGGGGGGAGCAAACTGAATCAAATACAAATGCTAATACATCAGCATTTCGAAATGTCATTTCTGGAAGCCATTCTCTGCCTAATGCTGTACTTTGGGAAGTGACATTTTAATATGACCATGACAACAACAACAAAAAGACAAAAAGCAATATAAATCCCTTGCAGAGGGAATCTGGGGTAGAAAAGAATTCCTGCAGATACCCACACAATTTTAATATACAGACAAGATGCCAGCTGTCAATGTCTTTTTACTAGGATTTGCAATGTCAATTAATTTTAGATGTCATTGTACACCTTGTGACAGAGGCAACGCAAAGCAGCTGTATACATTTACCCAGAAACATGTTATTCCAGAAATTATCCATGTGTTTTACAAATGTAAAATTTTTATGTAGTGCTCCAATATATCCTAAATTTCATATCAGGATCATGCTTATAGCTCTTCTTTGTAAATCCACTATTCTGTTTCAGGAAAATGACAAACATGGAAGACGTGTTGGTCAATTGTTCTTTATGGACATCTCTGTAAAGGTACCTCTGCCCTCACTAACACATATGCATTCATATTAGTAGACCTTCAAGTTATCATTTAGTCTGACATTTCCTTTTTCGAAAATCTTAAAAATAAGTCCATATAGAAATTTATTATTTAATTACTAGAAGCACACGCTAAAATCCATAAGGAAAGAATCAAATTTCTATGCCTGTGATCAATACTAGAAAGTATTCAGCTGCAAAAACATGCTTGATACAGTTAAGTGTTCTGTGAGTTTTCTTCTTAGGCATTATTTAGAGGAATAAGCAGATCTCCAGGCAACACATATCAAAGTATATGTTGTAATTATTAAAATGAGCAAAGAAGTCAACAATACAGATAATTTTCTCAGCATTTTAAAAGTGTGAATACAAACACACACACACACACACACACACACAAACACACACATTTCCATTTCACTATATTTTTCAGAATACTTAAAGCCTGTAGGCATTAGTTTCCATCTAATAATTTTAGGCTCTGGGACAATGTCTATTTTGCAGGCAGTTTGCTTGTAACAAGAAGCCTTAAATTCTACCCTCATGCCCTTAATTATTAGGTTGTTTGAATTGCATGGCCACATATTCACTGCAATCCCATTATTGAATAACAAATGAAAGAAAACAAACAGGAAAATTCGAAACAGAGTAAGGCAGCCATGGAGACAATTTATCTCATTCCATCTGTAGAAAACATTAACTGAAAAAATGCTGTAATCTCTTTTCCTAAGTTATATTTGTTGGTTGAAACAAGGACACATTCAACAAAGAGTAATTCTAATATATGTATATTTGTGTACATACAAACACGTATATATTGTGCATTCATATATCAACACATAATATATAAAATATGGATTATATATAAATATTTAAGATATGTTTATATAAATATATAAATATGGATTGTTTGACCATTGCAAGGGAAGTATTTGGGAAGATATATGAACACATACAATTAAGTATATAAAGGCATTTGCAATCATTAACCTTAGAAGCTAATTTTATTTGTGGTGGAATAAAATTAAAGGCACACTTCTGGACAAGCCTGTACTAGGATTTCCTAGAAGCATTACCTGAGAAATAAAAACACTCAATTAGAATATACAACACCTGCTTGAAGTGACCCAGATCTAAGGACGTCCAAGAGAAAAGCGACTGTTGCTTACCTTCCTGTAATTTCTCCTTGGTTCTAAGTAAATGGTCTCTGCTGTTAACATTGACACTGCTGTAAGCATTGAAACAGCTGCTACCATCCTTGCTAATTTGAAAACACACATCTTTTCAGCCTCAGACATGAGCTGATAATGCTGGCCTTACTTCTGTCCTTTAGTTTCCAGGCTCCTGGATTGAAGAGCTGTTGGGTTTTCAGGCTCTCATGTGAACTGACAGTCTTTATTGGGATTGCTAGCCTAAATCCTTTAAGCAAATGTAGTAAGTTCTCTGTTTTATAGATCTGTTCCTAGAGAGAACATCAACTGAATCACTAATACTTGTGAAAGAATTTTTACCCAATGCTCATAAAATAAATGTTCTACACATCAGGATACAAATTTTATTTGGTGACAAATACTTAAGAGTTTTTTTCTTGAGAAACTTTCACTGTCATTGGTCTTTTGTTTTTTTAATGCTCTCTTTTTTTCTTCCATTTTTATTAAATTGGCTATTTCTTGCTTACATTTCAAATGTTATTCTCTTTCCAGGTTTCCTGTCCATCAGACCCATAACCCCTCTCTTCCCATTCTATATGGATGTTCCCCTTACTCTTACTTAAACAGAACTCCCAAGGACAAGAGGAATGAAGAACTTATCCTTATGTGAATTAAAATAAAGCTGTGATAGTGTTCACTCAGAGAATTGAGATGCAGCTAAGTGAAAGCAATCGGGAATTTGATACTTTCTAAATACATAAAATGCTAGATTATTAGCATGTAATACAATTGTAGCTGTATGCAGTAATCAATCAACCTTTTTTTTTCTGGAATACAAAACACACATACACAAAGTGGTTATCTCCGTGTCTTTAGTTACTATCCTAAATTGAGGGTTCATTCTCTCCTATTAAATCTCAGTGATTACTTGCCCTCTTTGACTTTGCCATCATTCATCAATTCAAACACTGAATTCCTTAAATATTGCTCTTATTTTACACTTACCATTTAATTCAAGAATGAAACATAGTAGAAAAAGCAGATTTATCTTGAAACATGAGTTTTCTAAACACTCACCTAAGTGGGTCCTTGCAGAGCAAAGCAGAGCGTACTTCAGTGGTATATATTTGCCTCATATTTTCACACTTTTCAGAATAAGGTATTTCAGGTAGTCTTGTACTTAGTTGGAACCCTTACTTGTTATTATTGGAGTTGTCTTGTATATTTTTCCTTTTGTGTTTAAGGAGAAGCTGACTTGTAGATGACTTTAATTTACAAATAAATGAACATATCCAGTATAAGTATATGCAATTATGCCCTTGTCTGGTATTTAGGAATAGCTATGGTACCTACAAGCACTCATAGTATCCTTTTCTGAAACTCATAAGATTATGGATAGACAGGCCACAGACAAATAACAGTATAGAAGAGAAATTATGTTGGTACCATTGTAGGATAGTTATTCTGTCCATTTATACAATGTCAAATAAAAATTTAACTTTATTTTTTATGTGTCTTATCTATATGGATGTTATGCCTACATGTACATCTGCACATAAGATCACATAAAAAATCAGATCCTGTAGTGGTAATGAGCCAACATGTGGTTCTGGGAATTGAAATCAGGATGAAGAGTAACCAATGCTCTTTAACACTGAGACATTTTTCTAGACTTTAGCAGAATCTGAAGAATGCCTGTTGAGTGTTGTCACCAACAAATCAAATTTGATCAACATGAAAACAAAACAAAACAGTGGTTTTCATTGCTCTACATCTATCTGCATCATCTTCTTCCTAAGCACTGGGTGTGAAAGGCAGTGAAAATTTCTACAGGTAGAAGTTCTCAGCAAGAACACTGATCATCATGTTGAAATCCAATGTTAGAAATCTCAATGTTCCATAAACAAACTCCTAGAACCAATTAGAGGAGGCCTGTGTGTACTACCACAAAGGATGAAGGATATGACATTCAATCTCTGAAAAAATGTCATGGGTTATTCTACCACTTTTTATTATTAGTTAGATTTTGTCCTTTTTAAAAAGGGCCTCATTCTCAGATGTTATTTCTGTTCAGCTTCCAGCAAAAACTTGGGGCTCAGGAAATTATTATTGTTAGTTCTGCTGATAAAATATTCAAGAATGCTGACAGACTTTAGGTGCAAATCCATATTAAATCTGTCTTCACTGGGTTTGTTTTTAAAGGATGCAATACCGCATACAAAATATAGGATTGTGAACTCCAAGTAATCCAACTTAAGTCAAAACTAAACAAATCACCTACCAAGATTTCAACAAAAAACAATAATAATAATTGCCTACCAAGAGAGCAGCATCTACATCAACCTGTGAGCAAAATCCTTCTGAAAGCATTTTAGCATGCAAGTATCAACCTTTCAAGGAGTAGTTTCTGCTTACTCTCAGTACACAGGTTTATAAAACTTCTTTGATTGCCTAATGCACCAATCTCAGATGTGCCCTTACTGACTAAGGAATTTCCAACCTCAGAAATGCTGTGCAGTCAACTTCCCAATCTTTCCCATTCTCTCTGTAATTAATGTGAACTGATATGCTGAATGAAACAGCTATGAGGGGAACTGCATGAGGAGCAAATCTGCTTCCTAACTGCTCCATTATGGAGAAGCTCAATGCAGAAACTGCAAGGTGGACTGATATGAATACCCCCTTTACCACCCAGTTCCAACAGACTAAAGTTTTCCTTAAAGAGAAAAGACAAATAGTTAGTTTAAAATATCATACTAGTAAAGTAAAATAGGATGTCCACTTTGGGTCACTCCTACATAAAACTATTTTAAAAATTTTGAACAGAATCCAGAACATAATAATGAGAACTATTAGGCAGGAAAAATGTGGTGACCTTCTGCAGTAGCAGAATTGTGTGTAATTATGCCTAAGGCTCAGATAAACTGACAGTTGCATTTGATTTTAGTTTTTAAAATGGGCTGGAAAATATAATCAGTATAATCTCAAAAAGTTTTTGCTTAATAATAACAATCAATGGCTACTACAACTGTTAGGCCAACTTTTGACAATGACAGTATTTTTTTACTGTTGTTACTGCTGATATTTCAAGATATTTCAAGATATGGGTACTGCATGGAGTTAAATGGAAAATAATAATTTAAAAGACATCAGAAAGTATTAAAGTGTGACTGTTTCATGAGTCAGTTCTTAAAGTAGCCACTCCCTATCTTATATATGAAAAGTACATGTATTAAAAGTATTTTTAATGTTTTTGTTTTCTTGATGATTTAAGATCATAACCTATTATGAATAGATTTATTAAAGCTCAGTATCATTTTTCTAATAATTCTTGGAAGAAAGAGATTATTCCCAAATCCTTTTATTTAAAATAATCAAGGTTTGGGGCTTGAAGGATAGCTCACTAATGAAAAACATTTCTTCTTCTTCTTCTTCTTGCATTGAATCAAAGTTCAGTTCCCAGCATTAACATGGAGATTCAATTTTGTAACTCCATCCAGTTATAAGAGATCAAATACCCTCTTTGCCTTCTTCTGATCGCCACTGGATCCTGCATGTTCATGGCATTTATAAACACACACACACACACACACACACACACACACACACACACACATCACTAATTAGCTGAATAATCATAGTCTTAGTAATGATATAGACTGAGCTTTTATTTAAAAGCATCAAATTTGCTGCCAGATGTACAAATAAGTTCCAGAGATACCAGGATATAAAAACCCTCATGTGGAGTACATAAGATCATTAATACAGATTTCTATGCCATTTCTCCAGTAGACTTTTCTGTCCATTTAAAAATCAAATTATTGTGTTTTAAATACCAACTCTAAGCCAGATATTATGATAAGAAAACCCAATTCTGTTTTAATATTGCCTCTAGTCATGCCTATACAAAACAACCAAATATATTGTGATTCAATAGACTGCAGTCATTATCTTTGTCCCAACTGGTTGGCCACACAGTAACAGAACACTGTGCATGTCCTGAATGAATCAAATCGATTTTCTTCCATTGGGAACAGTCCATAAAGATATGCATCATTGATTGGAAGATTGACCTTTTAGATGAAACAATCAGACTACATGAATGGATGTCAAAGGGAATAAAATAAAAGAATATGATTAGATTGATATTATAGTAATATCACTATACTTGATAAATGGATAGAGGGAACTGTTGATTGAGGTAGGGTAACATACTGCAGCCACATATTTGCTATAGGTGTTATATTGGGATACAACCACTCAATAATTTATGAGTATACACCTATACATAAGTAGCACTCAGACATTTATAAGGATCAAGCCGGAATTCAAGAAGATTGACCTTAGTTGAAATTCTTGTCATGTACTTTTTACCTCTGTGTTTTTAGATACAGCATTGAACTTCTCTAGCTCTAAGCTTCTATTTTCACAAAAGTTTTTGACAGATTAACACAGCAGTGCATAAATAGTCTTAGCATATTGTCTAGAATACATTACACCAT
This sequence comes from Rattus rattus, assembly GCF_011064425.1. Classification (NCBI taxonomy): domain Eukaryota; kingdom Metazoa; phylum Chordata; class Mammalia; order Rodentia; family Muridae; genus Rattus; species Rattus rattus. The sequence goes on along the minus strand of NC_046164.1, from coordinate 50,367,234 downwards.
CAATACATATTCAGAATCCACTTAAATGCAGAAACAATATACTAATGGGGAGAAGAAGAAAGAGGAGTGGTGGGGATGTTTGCATTTCTAAGCCTGCTCATACTTCCTTGGACAAGAGCATAAACAAAATTATTAAGCACCCCCTACCTGTAAAAATAACCTAAATAATCACTGCAACGACATGTAAAATCAATCATCTTTCAATTTCGTCATTGCGGTGATATGGGAGGGAACAGTGCCTACTTAGCCACTGCTTTAGGAAGTTTGCTGAACTGCTTATGTTTTCCTATTGTTACACGGAGTCAACCCTCTTACTGTTTGCATTACATAGTGCCAGGAAATGTAGGCTTAACCACAGCAGGAAGAAACATTGTATCTTAGTTGTTGGGAAAAAATTCCTGGGAGATAAATAATAAGGCAAAAGGAGTCAAAATCAGAAGGGGGTGGCGAGCAACTGAGATTCAGATTCAGAGAAAAGATCATTATTTATTAGCTTCAATAAGTATATATGCTATTTTATACTTGAGTCTTTTTTTTAGTAACTAACATAATTCACTTTATTCATATGAAGACTTCATATACGGCTAAATATTATTTTGTTCACTGTGCTGTGCTACAGTTTAAAAGCCAGGTAGAAGATACAAAGTATATGTCACGGAACTTTCCTTTCAATCCCTGTTTGGAAAATTTAAAGCACTTATAGTATCATTTTTAGGCACCAAAATATAATTTACTTACTATTTCCTTTCAACCACTCCTCACTGTACAAACTAGAAAATTACTTTGTAATTATGAACTCCTTCTGAACATTTTTAGAGGCATTGCTTTGTACCTCTGCAATCTTAGAACACTAATACAAGGATGTCAACCTTTGGACAAGTGTCTCCTTTCTGCTTCATTTTCCCTCTTTTTTATTGGATATTTTATTTATTTGCTTTTCAAATGTTATATCCCCTTTCCCAGTTTCCTCTCAACAACCTGTGTCTCATCTCTCCTTTACCTGCTTTTGTAAGGATGCACCACCCACCCACCCACTCCCATCACACTGCCCTGGAATTCCCCTACACTGGGGCATTGAGACTTCACAGGACCAAGGGCCTCTCCTCCCATTGATACCAAATAAGTCCATCCTCTGCTACATATGCAGCTGGAGCCATGGGTCTTTATCATACGTGCAATATATAGTTTGTTGTTTACTGCTGAGAAATAAAAATTTAAGACTATTTAAAAATTTAAGACTATTTTGTCAGATTCAGGAAGCGCATATTATATGAGATATATAATGTATTTAAACATACATACTCAGGGGATATAAAGAGGTAGAAGAAGTTGGTGTTGAGTAGGTATGAAACTACAGTGAGACAAGTCATGTATTTTCTAGAGACTATGAACTCTCTGCTCCTGAAAAGTGCTGTAACCTTAGAAACTTGTTAATGTGGCTCAGCATGGTGGCTCATTGCATAAAACACTTGCATCTCAAGCTGAATATCTAAGTGAGATTGAGCCCCAGAACCACACAAAGAAGGGAAGAAAAAGAACTAACTGCACAAAAATATAATTTACTTACTATTTCCTTTCAACCACTCCTCACTGTACAAACTAGAAAATTACTTTGTAATTATGAACTGTGGTTTTCTGATCACCACACATGCGCTGTGGGAGGTGCAGCAACACACACACACACACACACACACACACACACACACACACACACACACACACACACACGGGGGGGTGCAGATTATGCATCATGTTATTACTACAATTTACATTTACAAGCACTGGTCCCCAAAGGTCCATCTCAGGCAGAACTTAAAGTTCCTGGACTTTGTTTTGACATAGCCAGCCATAAGGCAGAAAATAAAAATGTCAGATTCAGATGTTTTATGTTTGCTGTGCTTGAATATTCAGTGGAATCTTTAGTGAGCTGGGTTTCTGATTAATATGTTTAGAACTGGGAGAGCTTTGAGAAAAGTGTTACTGACTGGAACTGTGTAAGCCATGGTGAACTTAAAATGATGACTCAGATGGCACAGGATGGCATGGTAGTGCCAAGGCTACAAGGAAAATACCTCTCAACAAGAACCTGGTCAGTGTGGAATCCATTACAGCTATAGCGGGAAAATGAAAACTCTATAACTGTACATTAAGACAAAGGAATGAAAATGTTGCCAGAGGCATTTTACAAAGAAATTACATTTGGGTGTAGGCAAGAGAATCCTAAGAGAAATAGAGTTCATTCAGTGAGTGAGTTCTTGAGGGAAGCTATGATTTGATTAAGAGAGCTATTTATTTAAATAAAGTTTTCGATAGGAGTAGGTTAACCCAGACCCTGAAGGCTATTAATGGGTCTGAGGATTGCTTCTGAAAAACATCTGAATTTCTTGAACACTTCAAATTTAATCACAGAGCATGAAATTCTTCACTGCAACCACGTTCAATTTCTAGTCAACTTGAAAGAACATATAAACAAGAAAGTTAAGGAACATATTGCTTCTTATGATCTAAAATGGACACTTTTTTATCCAACTGTAATGGATTGTACAAGATTCTAATTTACTGCAGTCTAAGGATCACTGGTCTGAAAGAGAACACTCAAAAAAGGGCTTCTCTTCACCTCAAAGGAACAAGTATGATGCCAAGAGCTTTATTTGCTAGGCACTTTGGACAAGTGTCTTCTTTCTGCTTCATTTCCCCTCTTTTTTATTGGATATTTTATTCAGTATATGAGCCAGTCACTTCAGACTAGTGATCTGTGGTCCTCGTATTTTGTTAATGATGGGTTGGTTTCTCTGCCAATCCCACAATTCAGGGTTCATACTCACTCTTTTTAGAGTCCCTCTCTGACCTCCATGTTCACATCAAGTTTAAGTTCATCCTAAATACAGATGGGTTCCTCCACCTTCCCCTAAGTTGTATCGATAACTCATTGCCAATGTTTGTTGGCCTCTTAGGCATTTCTGAGGGTTCTAGACCTAACATTGAGCTGGTTCCATTATGCCTTCCAGACTCAGTTCTCCTTGACTTTTTACTGAGCTGATCAGAAAGACTAGCTCAAAATATAACAGGCAAAAAGAGGGATATGCTCTGTAATTTTCTCCTAGGAAGCCTAAGTCCACCAAACCTTCGTACTAGAGCCAAGGGTAGTCTAATTTCATACACTCTTGCAAGCATCCTACTGTGCAAGCTATATCCATACTACTATAAACTGCAGTCAGCTGTGATTAAAAGACCATCTCTCTCAGAATGGCCTCTGCTCTGCAGTGCACACCTCCCCTGCCTCCCAGGAGTTTCCTGGTGGCAAACTATGGGAGTATAAAAGGGAATATGCACTTATTTAGCTTTAGAAGGGATTCATTCTTTAAATATTTCATCCTCTAACCCAAAACTGGCAAAAATGGCACATTGTTATAGAGTAGGAAAGTTAAACTACCTGCCCTCAGAGGGATAACATTGTATCTAAAAAGAGCCAACGTTAATTTTTCATAGAACCAAATTACTCAACACTTACTTTGTGGCTGTCCAGTTATTAATAAGATTTATTCATGTTATCAGCAGTAGAACTTGATTCCATAATCTCATAGTAGACATATTCAGAAAAATCAATGTTTGTTCCTAATTTAGGGTGATCGGAAGTGATATATCAGACTAATTTTTTTTAATTTTATTTTTCTTGGATATTTTATGTATTTACATTTCAAATATTATCCTCCTTTCCCCCTCTCCCATACCCACTGTCCCCCACCTCTGCTTTTTTTTATGTTCCCACTCTCAACAAACCACTCCCCCTCAACGCCCTGGCATTCCTCTACATTGGGGAAATGAGCTTTAACAGGACCAAGGGCTTTGACTCCTACTGATGCTGGACAATGGAATCCTCTGCTACATATGCAGGTGGCATCATGAGCCTCTCCATGTGTACTCATTGGTTGGTCGTTTGGTCCCTGGGAGCTCTGGTAGGGTCTGGTTGGTTGATATTGTTGTTTATCCTGTGGGGTTGCAAACTCATTCAGCTCCTTTAATCTTTTCTCTACTCCTTCATTGAGGTCTCCTTGTTCAGTCCAATGCTTAGCTGCAAGCATTCTTATCTGTATCAATAAGGCTCTCCGACAGAGCCTCTCAGGAGACACCCATATCTGGCTCCTGTCAGCAAGCACTTATTGGAATCAGCAATAGTGACTGGGTTTGGTGGCTGCATATGGGATGGATTCCCAAGCGTGGTAGGCTCTGGATGATCTTTTCTTCGGTCCATGCTCCACACTTTGTTCCTGTATTTCCTTCCATGAGTATTATTTTCTCCCTTCAAAGAAAGAATGAATCATCCATATTTTGGTGTTGCTTCTTGAGCTTCATATGATCTCTAAACTTTTTCCTAGGTACTCCAAGCATTTGGGCTAATATCCACTTATCAGTGAGTGTATACCATATATGTTCTTTTATGACTGAGAAAACTCACTCAGCATATATTCTAGTTGCATCCATTTGTTTAAGAATTTCAAGAAGTCATTGGTTTTGATGACTGAGTTGTACTCATTGTGTAAATGTACCACATTTTCTGTATCCATTCTTCTGTTGAAGGACATCTGGGTTCTTTCCAACTTCTGGCTAATATAAATAGGGCTTTTATGAACATAGTGGAACATGTGTTCCTTGTTATATGTTAGAACATCTTTAGGCGTATGCCCAGGTGGTATAGCTGGATCTTCAGTGAGTATTATGTCCAATATTCTGAGGAACTGCCAGACTGATTTCCAGAGTGGTTGTACCAGCTTGCAATTCCACCATCAATGGAGGAGTGTTCCTATTTCTCAACATCCTCGCCAGCATCTACTGTCAACTGATCCTAGCCATTCTTACTGGTGTGAGGTAGTGCCGCAGACTGCTCAGGGGTCTGGCGTACTGCAGAGAGTCCAGGCTCTGATATTCAGGTCAGGAACGAATTCGGTGTGACAGACAGAGTGAAACACAAGAGAGAGGTTTGCTACTGCTGCGAATTTTACTTAAGAGCATCAGGGTATATATACATTGATTTCAAGGGCTTTGGCACAGGTTCAAATGATTACAATCTTATTCAGAAATCATCACACCATGATAGGAGAACTTCAAACACAGATTATACAGGAAGAGAATTTCTATTTTACACTCGCCTGTGGTCATGCCACTAGACATCCAGTTTTTACTTGTTTCATTATTAACCAGCACAAACTCTCTGTAAACTTCCCATATTAATAATCTTAATATTTTTTCTTTTGATCTCGGGTGGCCCAATATATTTCTCCCATAAAAGGAATCATCTTTTCCAAAAATAAGAAATTTATATACTTATCACCTCAGCTGTCATTGCTGACCCTCTGAGAGAACACACCAGGGAGCTCGAGCTCGCCTGATCCTCTCCCAGGGAGATAGGGAAACATTCTTGACTCTCTTACCATTAACCACCACTCATCTATTTAGATTATTATCATAAATTCCTGTCCAAGGTAAAGGTGCATCTGTAGGATCATACTTGTAAGGGCCTTTCCGTCTAGGGGGCTGCCACCATGTTCCTTGCACAAGGAACTGTATCCTGTCATTCTTCCTCCTAACAATTAAGCCCATATTCTATAAATCTTCCATTTCCTGATCTAATTCATCCTTATATTCTGTTTCTCCTTTATTTTCTAGAAATTCCCTGTAATCCTCATTCAAATTTCTGCAAAGTGTCCATAATTTTCCCAAATGTCTCATAAGTAGTTTACAACATTTGAATCAGCAGTTATGCTGCTGGGGGGCTATTTGCTGGCAAAGCCACATTTCCAGCAGGTTTGCACAATTGCCTCTCTATCTGCAATTCTATTCCTGGAGTAGCTTCAGACGCCACGGTTGAGGGCACCGAGGTCAATGTCTGCTGACTCATGTCCTGTGGTCCCTCAGTTCCTGAAACATCTAAAGATACAACTTGGTTCTCATAAGACGATGAGGTGCCATAGGCTATTATTTCAAACACCAGCAAGATAATACACATCCAAGCAGCCATACCTGAGCCACGAAAAAAGCTAATTGCGTATTTCCTTCTAGGGGTCTGCCAGGGACCTCCAGGAGGCCTAACCATGTATGGTGCGAACCTCGGGACCGACAGCCATTCAAGCTCTTTTTGCTCCATGCTGCACTGTCTCCAGTGGAACGGATGTAGCAAGGTAGTGCTTCAGTGTTTTGATTTGCATTTACCTGATGACTAAGGATGTTGAACATTTCTTTAGGTGCTGCTTAGCCATTCGATATGCCTCAGTTCAGAGTTCTTTGTTTAGCTACTATAAATTAAACCATTTTAATAGGATTATTTGATTCCCTGAAGTTTAATTTCCTGAGTTCATTGTATATATTAGCCCTCTATTGGATGTAGAGTTGATAAAGACCTTTTTCCAATCTGTTGGTTACTGCTTTGTCCTATGATCAGTGTCCTTTGCCTTACAGAACCTTTGCAATTTTACAAGGTCCTATTCATTGAACTTGATCTAAGAGCATAAACCATTGGTGTTCTTTTCAGGAAACTTTCCAATGTTCCTGTGTGTTCAAGGCTCTTCCCCATTTTCTCTTCTGTTAGTTTCAGAGTATCTGGTTTTATGCAAAGGTCCAAGATCCATTTGGAAATGATCTTTTGCAAGACCATAAAGGTGGATCGATTTGCATTTTTCTACATGCTGAACTCCACAGTTCTGGACCAGCACAGACTGATGAAATTGCTGTCTTTTTTTCCATGGAATGGCTTTAGTTCATGTGTTTTTTTCCTATGATTTTGTTTATATAGTGAATTACATTGAAAGATTTACATATATTGAAACATCCTTGCATCCCTGGCAAGACGCCTACTTGGTCATAGTGAATTATCATTTTGACGTGTTCATGGATTCAGTTTGTGAGAATCTCATGGAGTATTTTGGCATAGATATTAATGAGGGGAATTGGACTGAAGTTCTCTTTTTTTGTAGGGTCTTTAAGTGGTTTACGTGTAAGTGTAATTGTGGCTTCAAAGAAAAAGTGGGTAACCTTCCTTCCATTTCTATTTTGTGGAATAGTTTGAAGAGTAGATATTAGTTCTTTGAAGGTCTAACAGAATCCTGCACTAAACCCATCTGGTCCTGGGCTTTTTTTGGTAGGGAAAGTTTAATGACTGCTTTTATTTCTTCAGAGGTTAGGGGAGTATTTAGATGGTTTAGTTAGGGAATATCTTGGTTTCTCCATCTATTATAATTGAGAGTTTTGCTGGATATAGTAGCCTGGGCTGGCATTTATGTTTTTTAGGGGTATATAACATCTGTCAAGGATATCCTAGCTTTCATAGTCTCATTTGAGAAGTTTGGTATAATTCTGATAGGTCTTCCTTTATATGTTCCTTGACCTGTTTCTCTTACTGCTTTTAATATTCTTTGTTTTGTGTATTTGGTGTTTTGACTATTATGTGATGGGTATTATCTGGTTCAATCCATTTGGAGTTTTGTAGGCTTCTTGTATGCTCATGAGCATCTCTTTCTTTAGGTTAGGGTAGTTTTATTCTGGCCTTTAAGTTGGGAGTCTTCACTCTCTTCTACACCTATTATTCTTAGGTTTGGTCTTCTCATTCTGTCCAGAATTTCCTGAATGTTTTGGGTTAGGAGTTTTTTGTTCTTTTCATTTTCTTTGACTATTATGTCATTGTTTACTGTGGTATCTTCTGCCCCTGAGATTCTCTCTTCTATCTTTTGTATTCTGTTAGGTGGTGGTTTTGTCTATGACTCCTGATCTCTTTCCTAGGTGTTCTATCTCCAGGGTTGTCTCCCTCTATTATTTCTTTATTGTTTCTATTTCCATTTTTGGATCCTTGATGGTTTTGTTCATTTCCTTCACCTGTTTGATTATGTTTTCCTGTAATTCTTTAAGGGGTTTTTGTGTTTCTTCTTTAAGGACTTCTACTTGTTTACCTGTGTTCTCCTGTATTTGTTTAAGGGAGTTATTTATGTCCTTCTTAAAGTCCTCTATCATCATCATGAGATGTGATTTTAAATCCAAATCTTGCTTTTTCAGTGTGTTGGGATATCCAGTATTTGCTGTGGTTGGAGAACTGGGTTCTGGTGATACCAAATAATCTTGGTTTCTGTTACTTAGGTTTTTGTGCTTGCCTCTTACCATCTGGTTATCTCTGGTGTCAGTTTGTATTGCTGAGTCTGACTGGAGCTTGTCTCTCCTCTGGGCCTGTGAGCCTATGAGCCTGTGATCTTAGGAGTGAGAGAGCTCCTGGGAGACTAGCTCTCTCAGGGCAGGTTTTGGGTCTGAGCACTGTGGTACAGCCCCAGCTCTGGGCACTGACGGAAAGTGAACATGACCTGTCCTAGGTTCCATTGTAGCTCTTCAGCCCTGTAAGCTCCTAACGTGTCTGTCTTTGGACAGTCAATGGAGACAAAGTGGGGTACCATCTGTGGGCTGTCAGCTTAAGGCTGAGAGTGTTCCTGCCAGACCAGCTGTCTGCAGGCAGGTTTTGTGTCCTGCCAGCTCTGGACACAGATGAAGCTAGATTAACTTTTTAGCACAGTAATTAGCAGGGTTACAACATAGTTCCTTCTAAGTACTTCAACATGATACAGTCTAACAGCATTCACCAACACAAATTTATAATCACTTCCTGCATTACAACGTGCTTGAACAGACAATATTAAAAAAAGAATTACAACATGGACTCCATACAAATATTGGTCAGTAATTAGTAATTATAATTATGAGTGCCCATAAAGGTTAATCTTTGCTATTTACTTGATTGAATTTGAAATGATCAACTAAATAAATTTCTGAGTGTAGCATTTGAGGTAGTTTCTAGACAGACTTAGTTATGGAGGTAACACTATGGACTTGACACGTTTCCATAGGCTGTGTTACCAAAATAAATCAAAACAGAAAGAGAGCAAAGCATGCGGGATGGTAACATTTTCTATGTTCTTTTTCTTATTCTGTCAAGATATGAGTAGGTTAAGAGTTCTGACACATGTTCGTATTATATGGTACAACTTGCTGCCATGATTTCCCTACCATGATGGATTATGTGATTCCATGCTTTATACTTTGGAGGAATTCAACATTTCCTCCCTTAAGATGTTTTCTCATTACAATGAGAAAGTTAATAAATATAAAAAATTGATATGAAGAAATAAAGACATTGCTGTGATTAACCCTACCATATGTTTCTTAATATAAATGTTCTATGTAAATGGATATTACTCTTTTCTATAAAAATCTAATTTCTCTGGTTAAATGTGGGCAGATTTGGCAGTCTGCTTCACTTAACTATTTTAAACTGTGGCAAAGGGATATAGAAGGAGGAATATTTATGTTCCTGGATATTTCTTTGGAATATCATGTTTTTTTTTAAAGACAGGATCTTATTTTGAATCTCAAAAGGCCCCAAAACTGTTGTCCTCTGTCTCCACTGCTAGGATTATAGGTATTTTATAGTTACTTTATAATAACTCAATTTTAAAGAATTTGTTTTAATTAAAAATTAGAGCAATCAAAATGAAAATGTAGGGCATTATTATTAAGCATTATAAATTCACATTGCATCTAAGATGAGCAAATTAGTATAAAATGTTTAGAATAATTTAGATTCAAAATGTATAAATAGTTATATTTTTGTACACATACTTCATTAACAGTATCAAAATATTATCTCAAAGTTCAGAAAAATCATGTATATTTTGCTGTTTGTGGTTAAGTATTCTACACTTTTCATTGGATCCTATAGTTTGATAAAATTGTGAGATTTTTTTTATATGCTGTGAATTTATTCCTCTTAAATGTTAATAGAGAATGCAAAACTTTATGAAATTATCTATCAATTTAAATACTTTTCCTACTAGTTATATTAATAACTTAATTACAAAATAATAAATTTATCAGTTATCATTTTTTAAGTTAGATGAATAGAAAATATATATACATGTATACATGCAAACACACACACACACAGATTAGACAGGTATACAATGTACTCAGAACATAAGCACCTCCCTCCAAATTCCCCCAGGATCCCAAGTTACATTTCACTTTGAACTTCATAATCTCCTTCTGCAATTACACACACACACACACACACACACACACACACACACACACACACATACTGAAACCAAATAGTAGATGTACAACAGTGTGGGGTCATCCAAAGTGATATAGAAAACACATATTTAAAGAAAAATGACTTTTCATTTACTACAAATGAACTGTTGTCCTCTGTCTCCACTGCTAGGATTATAGGTATTTTATAGTTACTTTATAATAACTCAATTTTAAAGAATTTGTTTTAATTAAAAATTAGAGCAATCAAAATGAAAATGTAGGGCATTATTATTAAGCATTATAAATTCACATTGCATCTAAGATGAGCAAATTAGTATAAAAAGTACAAATGAAGCTGCAATGAACATAGTTGAGGAGGTGTTTTTGTAGGGTGTTGGATGGTCAAGCACCTTTTTGGTATATGCATGGGAATGGTTTAGCTGGATCTTCAGGTAGAACTACTTTTCCAGAGTTTTTGTACAAGTTTGTTCTCACATCAGCAATGGAGGAGTGTCCCCCTTGCTCCACATCCTTGACAGTATGTAGTATTACATGTTTTGTTTTGTTTTGTTTTGTTTTTATCTCAGCCATTCTGACTAGGAAAGATGAAATCTCAGAAACATTTTGATTTCTATTTCCCTAATGACTAAGGATTGTGACATTTCATTAAGTTATTCTCAGGCATTTGAGATTTCCTTGTTGAGAATTCTCAAATTATCCATGTACTCCATTTTTAAGTTGGACTATTTGAGTTGTTGGTGTGTGGCTTCCTGGGTTCCTTTTAAGTTTTAGACAATAGCACTCTATCCAAAGGATGGCTCATGGAGATCCTTTCTCAACCTGCAGGCTTCCATTTGCCCTATTGACAGTGTCCTTTTCCTATAGAAGCTTTTTAGTTTCATGAGGTCCCGTTTGCCATTTGTTAATCTTCGAGCCACCTCTGTACTGTTCAGGAAACTATCTCCTGTACGAATCCCTTCAAGGCTTCCCTAGAGAAAGAAGTTGAAGTGAAGAAGGCAGAAAAAAAAAGACAGACAGAAAAAGCTCATGGGTAGGTAGAATTAACATAGTGAAAATGGCTACTTTACCAAAAGCAATCCACAGATTCATTGCATTTCCCATTAGAATTCCAAAAACAATTTTTATAAACCATGAGAGAACAATTATCAACTTCATTAGAAAAAAACAAAACAAAACAGCAACAACAAAACAACAAGAAATAAAAAAGAGAATAACAAAACAATCCTGAACACTAAAAAAATTTGAGTGAAATCACCATCCCTGATTTCAAGCTGTTCCATAGTACAATAGTGACAGAAAACTGCATGATATTGGTACATAACAAAAGAGTTGATTAAAGGAATTAAATCAAAAACACAGAAATAAATCCACATAATTATGAATACTTGATTTTAATAAGGAAGTCAAAATCATACAGTGGAGAAAGGAAGCATCTTCAACAAACAGTGCTGGACTAACTGGGAGTCTATAGTAGGAAAATGCAAATAGACCCATACTTACTACCATGCACAAACATCAAGTCCAAGTAGACCAAGGAGATCAACGAAAACCTGATTCGCCATATATCATAGAAGAAAATGTGGGAAATAGTTTGGGAAGAACAGAGTTCTAAAGGAAAGTGATTCTCTTTTCCCAAAATCCGTCAAATGTTCCTTAGACAGGGAAGAGACTTGAAAGTCTCTTTCCATAAGTATATTATCATATCATCTGCAAATAGTAATATTTTGACTTCTTTTCCAATTTGTATCCCTTTGACCTCTTTACTTCAAGTACTTTATTGAATAGGTAGAGAAATAGTGAGTAGCCTTGTCTATTCCCTGCTTTTAGTGGGATTCTTCAAGTTTCTCTCCATTTATTTTGATGTTGGCTACTGGTTTGCTGTATATTGCTTTTACTATGTTTAGGTATGGGCCTTGAATTACTGATCTTTCCAAGACTGCTATGATGAAGTGGTGTTGAATTTCCTCAAATGATTTCTCAGCATCTAATGAAATGATCATTTTTTTCCCTTTGATTTTGTTTTTATACTGGATTATGTCGATGGTTTTCCATATATAGAACCATCCCTGCATTCCTGAAATGAAGCCTACTTGATCATAATGGATGATCATTTTGATGTGTTCTTAGATTTGGTCTGTGAGAATCTTATTGAGTATATTTCCATCAATATTCATAAGGGAAATTTATCTAAAGTTCTCTTTATTTGTTGGATCTTTGCATGGTTTTGGTATAAGCATAACTGAGGCTTCAAAAAATGAATTGAGTAATGTTCCTTCTCTTCTGTCTCTATTTTATGGAATCGTTTGAAGAGTATTGGTATTAGTTCTTCTTTCATCTGATAGAATTCTACAATATATCCATCTGGTCCTGGGCTTTTTTGGTTGGGAGAATTTTAATGACTGTTTATATATCATTAGAGGTTACGAGACTGTTTAGATGGTGTATCTGATCCTGATTTAACTTTGTTACTTGGAATATATCTAAAAAATTGTTCATTTCATCCAGATTTTCCAGTTTTGTTGAGTGTAGGCTTTTGTAGTAGGCTCTGATGATTTTCTTTAATTTCCTCAGTTTCCATTGTTATGTTTCCCGTATCATTTATTTTCTTAATTTGGATACTGTTTCTGTGCGCTCTGTTTAGTCTGGCTAAGTGTTTATCTACTTTTCCGATTTTCTCAAAAACAAAACAAAACAAAACAAAGCAAAACCATCTCCTGGGTTTGTTGAGCTTTTGCATACTTCTTTTTGTTTCTACTTTGTTGATTTCTGCTCTGAGTTTGATTATTTCCTGCCATCTGTCCCACTTGGTTGTATTTGCTTCTTTTTGTTCCAGATATGCTATCAAGCTGTTAGTGTATGCCTTCTCTAGTTTTTTTGGGGGGGTCTCAGAAATATGAGATTTCCTCTTAGCACTGTGTTCATTGTGTCACATAAGTTTGGGTATGTTGTACATTCATTATCATTAAATTCTCTCTTTAATTTTTTTCTTCCTTGACCAAGTTATTGTGTAGAGCATTGTTCAGCTTCCATATATGTGTGGACTTTCTGTTGTTTTTGTTGTTATTGAAGATGAATCTTAGTCCAGGATGATCTAATTGGATGCCTGGGATTATTTCTATTATCTTGCATCTGTCAGGACCAGTTTTGTCCACTAAATAACTTGTATAGCTGATAAACAAATTTATCAAAGTTGCTGGATATAAAATTGACTCAAACATATCAATAGCCTTCTTCTAATTGAAGCATAAACAGGCAGAGAAAGAAATTAGGGAAAAGATGCCTTTTACAATAGTCACAAATGGTATAATATATGTTGGGGTGACTCTAACCAAGCAGGTGAAAGTCTTTATCTTAAACATTTCAAGTCTTTGAGGAAAGAAATTGAAGAAGATATCTGAGGATGAAAAAATTTCTCATGTTCATATATCAGGCAGATTAACATAGTTAAAATGGTCAGCATACAAAAGGCAATCTACAGACTCAATGCAATCCCCATCAAAATCCCATTTAAATTCTTCACAGAGTTAGAAGGAGATGTTTGCAAATTCATTAGCAATAACAAAAAATCCAGGAAGGCAAAAATACCCTCAACAATGAAAGAAGTACTGGGGGAATCAGCATACTTGACTTCAAGCTGTAATATAGAGCAATAGTGATAAAAATCTGTATGGTAAGGTACAGAGAGAGGTAGTTAGAACAATAGAATGAAATTGAAGACCCAGGAATGAAACCACACACCTATGATCACTTGTTATTTGACAAAGCAGCTAAAACCATCCAGTGGAAAAAAGACTGCATTTTCAAAAAATGATGTTGGTTCAACTGGAGGTCAGGATGTAAAAGAATGCAAATCGATCCATTCTTTTTTTTTCCTTCATGTGTGTGTGTGTGTGTGTGTGTGTGTGTGTGTGTGTGTGTGTGTTACAAGAATGGCAAATGTTACTAAGGTTCACAGAATATATGCCCCAAGTCCACCGGGTTAAAATTCCAGGAAGCATGGTGGAAAACAGGCTTATGCACTCAGGAACAAAAACTGGAATTGATTCAAGGATGTTACTGCCCCACCCAGGTATCACCACCCAGATGCCAATAAGAAAGGTCAGGATGTTCCTTGTTAGGAGCAAAAGGCTTGTATCAGCAAGGATCAGCAGGGGTCAAACACTGATGGGTCCCAGGAGAGTCTGACAAATGTAGGTGCCCTTGCATTTGGAGCAGAGATATTCAGGATTGAGAGTTCATCTTGGTGGATTTTTCCTGTGATGAATATGAAGTGTCCTTCCTTAATTTTTTTGATAACTCTTGGTTGAAAGTCGACTTTATTGAATATTAGAATGTCTACTTCACCTTCTTTCTTGGGAATATTTACCTGGAAAAATTTTTCCCAGCCTTTTATTCTGAGATAGTTTCTTTCTTTGTCACTGAGATGTGTTTCCTGAATGCAGAAAATGCTGGATAGTTTTTAGGTATACAGTCTGTTAGTTGATAACATTTTTTGCCCCAAAACGAATTTTTATTTATATATTTTTTTCTCCATCTTTATTAACTTGGGTATTTCTTATTTACATTCCGATTGTTATTCCCTTTCCTGGTTTCCAGGCCAACATCCAGGCCAACATCCCCCTAATCTCTCCCCCTCCCCTTCTCTATGGGTGTTCCCCTCCACATCCTCCCCCATTACCACTCTACCCCCAACAATCACATTCACTGGGGGTTCAGTCTTGGCAGGACCAAGGGCTTCCCCTTCCACTGGTGCCCTTACTAAGCTATTCATTGCTACCTATGCAGTTGGAGCCCAGTGTCAGTCCATGTATAGTCTTAGGGTAGTGGCTTACTCCCTGGAAGGCCTGGTTGGTTGGCATTGTTGTTCATATGGGGTCTCAATCCCCTTCAAGCTCTTTCAGTCCTTTCTCTGATTCCTTCAACAGGGGTCCCGTTCTCAGTTCAGTGGTTTGCTTCTGGCTTTTGCCTATGTATTTGCCTATTCTGGCTGTGTGTCTCAGGAGAGATCTACATCTAGTTCCTGTCAGCCTGCACTTCTTTGCTTCATCCATCTTATCTAGTTTGGTGGCTGTACATGTATGGGCCACATGTGGGGCAGACTCTGAATTGGCAATCCTTCAGTCTCTGTTCTAAACTTTGCCTCCCCATCCCCTCCTAATGATATTCCTGTTCCCCTTTTAAAGAAGGAGTGAAGCATTTGAATTTTGGTCATCCTTCTTGAGTTTCATGTGTTCTGTACATTTAAGGTAATTCAAGCATTTAGGCTAATATCTACTTATCAATGAGTGCATACCACGTGTGTTTTTCTGTGATTGGGTTATCTCACTCAGGATGATATTTTCCAGTTCCCTCCATTTGCCTATGAATTTCATAAAGTCATTGTTTTTGATAGCTGAGTAATATTCCATCATGTAGATGTACCACATTTTCTGTATCCATTCCTCTGTTGAAGGGCATCTGGGTTCTTTCCAGCTTCTGGCTATTATAAATAAGGCTGTTATGAACACAGTGGAGAATGTGTCTTTGTTATATGTTGGGGGCATCTTTTGGGTGTATGCCTGAGAAAGGTATAGCTGGGTCCTCAGGTAGTGGAATGTCCAATTTTCTGAGGAACCTCCAGCCTGATTTCCAGAATGGTTGTACCAGTCTGCAATCCCACCAACAATGGAGGAGCATTCCTCTTTCTCCCCATCCTCACCAACATCTGCTGTCACCAGAGTTTTTGATCTTAGCTATTCTGACTGGTGAGGGTGAAAGCTCAGGGTTGTTTTGATTTGCATTTCCCATATGACTAAAGATGTTGAACATTTCTTTAGGTGCTTCTCAGCCATTTGACATTCCTCAGCTGTGAATTCTTTCTTTAGCTCTGAACCCCATTTTTAATAGTGTTATTTGTCTCCCTGCAGTCTAACTTCATGAGTTCTTTGTATATTTTGGATTTGAGACCTCTGTCAGTTGTAGGATTGGTAAAGATCTTTTCCCAATCTGTTGGTTGCCGTTTTGTCCTTACAACAGTGTCCTTTTCCTTACAGAAGCTGTGTAGTTTTATGAGATCCCATTTGTCAATTCTTGATCTTAGAGCATAAGCCATTGGTGTTTTGTTCATGAAATTTTGCCCAGTGCCCATGTGTTTGAGATTCTTCCCCACTTTTTCTTCTATTAGTTTGAGTAGTATCTGGTTTGATGTGGAGATCCTTGATCCACTTGGACTTGAGCTTTGTACAGGGTGATAAGAATGGATTGATCTGCATTCTTCTACATGCTGACCTCCAGTTGAACCAGCACCATTTGCTGAAAATGCTATCTTTTTTCCATTGGATGGTTTTGGCTCCTAGGTGTGTGGGTTCATTTCTGGGTCTTCAATTCTATTCCACTGGTCTATTTTCCTGTCTCTGTACCAATACCACAGGTTTTAATCACTATTGCTCTGTAATACTGCTTGAGTTCAGGAACAGTGATTCCTCCCAAAGTCCTTTTATTGTTGAGGATAGTTTTATCTATCCTGGGTTTTTTGATATTTCAGATGAATTTGCAAATTGTTCTGTCTAACTCTGAAGAATTGGATTGGTATTTTGATAGTGATTGCATTGAATTTGTAGATCATTTTTGGTAAAATGGTCATTTTTACTATATTAATCCTGTCAATCCATGAGCATGGGAGATCTTTCCAACTTCTGAGATCTTCCTCAATTTCTTTCTTCAGAGGCTTGAAGTTCTCATCATACAGATCTTTCACTTGCTTGGTTAAAGTCACATCGAGATATTTTATATTATTTGGGACTATTATGAAGGGTGTCCTTTCCCTAATTTCTTTCTTGGCTTGTTTCTCTTTTGTGTAGAGGAAGGCTACTGATTTATTTGAGTTAATATTATACCCTGCCACTTTACTGAAGGGGTTTATCAGGTTTAGTAGTTCTCTGGTGGAACTTTTGGGATCACTTAAATATACTATATCATCTGCAAATAGTGATATTATTGACTTCTTCCTTTCTAATCGGTTTTCCTTTTATCTCCTTTTGTTGTCTGAGTCCTCTGGCTAGGACTTTGAGAACTATATTGAATAAGTAGGGAGAGAGTGGGCAGCCTTGTCTAGTCCCTGATTAGTGGGATTGTTTCAAGTATCTCTCCATTTAGTTTAATCAATCCATTCTTATAGCCTAGTACAAGCTCAAGTCCAAGTGGATCAAGGACCTCCACATGAAACCAGATATACTGAAACTAATAGAAGAAAAAGTGGGGAAAAGCCTTGAAAATATGGGCACAGGGGAAATTATTTTTAATAGAACACTAATGGCTTATTGTCTAAGATCAATAATTGAGAACTGGGACTTCATAAAATTGCAAAGCTTCTGTGAGGCAAAGGACACTGTCCATTGGACAAAACAGTAACCAACAAATTGGGAAAAGATCGTTATCAATCCTTCATCTGATAGAGAGCTAATTTCCAATATATTCAAAGAACTTAAGAAGTTAGACTGCAGAGGAACAAATAAACCTTTTAAAAAATGGACTACTGAGCTCAACAAAGAATTCTCCACTGAGGAATATATAGTGGCTGAGAAGCACCTAAGGAAATGTTCAACATCCTTTGTCATTAGGGAAATTCAAATCAAAACAACTCTAAGAATCTACCTCATATTGGTCACTATGACTAATATCTAAAAATGAGGTGACAGCAGATGCTGGTGAGGATGTAGAGCAAAAGGAACACTCTTCCATTGTTGGTGGGATTTCAAGCTGATACAATCACTCTGAAAATCAGCCCAGTTGTTCTGCAGAAAATTGGACATAATACTGCCTGAGGATTCAGCTATACTTTTCCTGGGCATGTACCTAATGATGATCCAAAAATTTAACAAGGAAACTTGCTCTACTATGTTCATAGCAGCCTCATTTATCATAGCCAGAAGCAGGATTGAACCCAGATGTCCTTCAACAAAGGAATGGATACAGAATATGTCAGACATCTGCACAATAGATTACTACTCAGTTATTAAAAACAGTGACTTCATGAAATTCTTAAGCAAATGGATGGAACTAGAAAATATCATCCTGAATGAGTAAGCCAGTCACAAAGAACGTGCATAGTATGTACTTCCTGATAAGTGGATATTAGCCAAAAAGTGGATATAAGATACAATTACAAACCACATGAGGCTCAAGAAGAAGGACGACCAAGTGCATATGCCCCACCTGGGGAATCCATCCCATATACAGACATCAAACTCAGAATAATGCAGATGCCAAGAAATCCATGCTGACAGGAGCCTGATATAGCTTTCTCCTGTTAGACTCTGCCAGAGCTTGACAAATACAGAGAAGATGCTTGTAGCCAACTATTGTACTGAGAACTGGGTCCCCAATTGGGGAGTTAGAGAA
The DNA here is from genome assembly GCF_011064425.1 of Rattus rattus. Classification (NCBI taxonomy): domain Eukaryota; kingdom Metazoa; phylum Chordata; class Mammalia; order Rodentia; family Muridae; genus Rattus; species Rattus rattus. The sequence goes on along the minus strand of NC_046164.1, from coordinate 50,348,772 downwards.
AGGACTTAAGTAGCTGAAGGAGTTTGCAAACCCATAAGAAGAACAACAATATCAAACAACCCTACCCCCAAGAGATGTCAGGGACTAAACCACCATCCGAAGAAAACACAGGGATGGATCTATGGTTCCATCTGCATATGTAGCAGAGGATGGCTTCATAGGGCATCATTGGAATGAGAGGCCCTTGGTCCTGTCAAGGCTCGATACCTCAGTGTAGGGGAATATCAGGGCAGGCAGTTGGGAGTGATTGGGTAGGTGGCAGGACACCCTCATAGAAGCATGTGAGGGGGATGTCATAGCAGGTTACTGGAGTGAAACCTTTGAAAGGACATAACATTTAAAATGTAAAGAAAAAAAGTGCAATAAAAAGAAAAAAATGAAAGCCTCAAGAAAGCCTCTTTCCAGTCTATTCTTGAAGTTTAACTGGTGTGGTCCTAGGGCCAATCTTCTGTCAGTAATCACTATTTCCTTACAGCAAGCAAGTCACTGCAACTTTTATGTGCAAGTGTCAAATACATTTATTACCTACAAAATAACAGGAAAATACTATTATTGACTAATCTTTCTATTTTCTATTATCTGAACATATGTACTAGTTTCTTTTGTCTCTCTTGATTCTTAATGTGTCAGTATTATTTTTCTCATTTCCACATCTAGAATAATTTAGTGTATATCTTTAAGTTTCTAGTATTTTCTATCCCCTTTTCATATTTGCTAGGTGTAGTTATATTCAGTAAAATACATGAGAAAACAGTTTCCAGTCTTCTTTTATGGAGCTGGGTATTCACAATGATAAATTTGAAAACGTTATTAGTTGCACTCCAAGTTATCAAATATGATTTAATTGATATTTAAAAGAAACATCGTTAATGGACACAATTTGAGAAAGAATTCTGGACTTTCCTAGCCTTCTGCTTAGTATTTATTACATAATTATAGTAGAGGTGAATGCCTGGAGAGGTTAAATGATGAAAATTTCACTTAAATCACTAATGAAAACCAATACCTTTATCACAACGAACAACAAGCTTGTAATGTTCTTCTTTTCATCAGTATGATGTCTCCAGGACCCTAACTAAATGGCAGGATGAATTATTTGCACCCGCAGAAGTAAACACGCTTAAACCTCACATCACTCATGTCTGTCCGTTACGTCGTCTTTTCCTACCTCAAGCAACTATTCAGCATTATAACTGACAATACTTTCACTTCCTGGCTCATACCCCATTTAATTCATTCTCTGGCCTTCTTCCACACTGTGTATGGCTCAATCCTATGTGTCTTAGTAGTATGAGAAGGGATTTGCTGAGGTAATCTTTGAACCACAAAGGTGAAGCTTTTCTTCTGGCTTCAGTTATGTAGCCAAACCTGTCCTTTAAATGTGCAATCTTTTTTTCCCAAACTTTCTAAAACCAGAATTCTGGATGTGTAACATCATGGATAGCTTTAACATCTATGTAACATCTATGGATAGCTTTAAGTCAGAGTCTAGCTGAACCTTCAATGAAAAATCACACACACACACACACACATACACACACACACACACACACACACACACACACACACACACCTCTCCATTGTTTTACTTATTTGACAAGAAGGACAATGCTCTGGCCTGTATGATCTGCATTACTGTTCTGAGTATCCATTCTTTTCTTGCGTAATCCCCTCCCACATACTAGCATCTAGGGATTTGTCAGCCTGGTATCTCAAGAGAAGACATATTTACAGAAGAAAAAATATGTCTCAGAATAAATTCTAATTCTACATGCACAAAAAGTGCAAAAATGAAGTTGAGATATGTATCGCTATGCTAAGTTTGAATTCACTGGCTATTTAAATTTTATAAGATACTAGAATGAAAATCTTCCCAGGGGGCATGAAATAATTAGTAAAGGACTGGAAAGATATAGAACAACTGGAACAACTGACTTTTTAAAGATTGAAAGTAAAATTAAATGTCCAAAAGTTGTAGACATATAAAAAATAATATCAAAACTTATAATTTCACATTCAGTAAAGTAGAAAGAAATTATACAATGTATTGTTAAATCTGAGAAAGTTTCAAAGGAGGAATCCCATAAATGGTTTGTATAATTAAAATCATACAAAGTAATATATAATAAGTAATTTTATGAGTCATAGAAATTTCATAATGCTAAAACATATTGGTATATTTGGATTGTAGTATATGAACTTTTGTCCTTATAGTCAAAGGTCAGAGTGAAAACACAGGAAGACATTCACTGAGAAATGTTGAAATTAGATATCGATGAGAATATAGATAGATATTTAAGTGTCAAGCATGTAAATTATTTAATGTTCATTTTATTCCATTGTTCAGATGATTTTTTTTCTAAAGAAGCCACACTCATTAAATCAAATATTTCAGTAATTTAAGTTTGAGAACCTGTCAAAGTGCTAAGCTGTGATATAAAACTAAAGTGAGCCCATCACTTAATTTGCAAATTTTCTTGTTTCAAGAACAATGCTGTTTTAAAAAGAGAAAATTATAGAAATGAAAATAACACTATTCTAACTCTCCACCCCCCTACAGTGGTGTCTTCCAAAGAGCTTTATCACAGATAAAAGTACTGAGGAGATCAGCTGTAGAAGCTATAAAACAATGCCCACTTCTAAGTGATAGTTTCTCTATTACAAAGTTACATTGTTAACTTTTCAAGACACAAAATTATATTCTTATCTACTATGTATATCAGAGAAAATCATTTTCTATGATTTTAAGTTAAGTTTTAAAAGCAAAATCCTCCAGGTTTGGATTACATTTCCCGGAGCTATTGAGGTGGAACGTACTGAAAAAAGAACTGAACTTTGTATGAATAGAAAGAAAAGCAGCAGCAATTTTAGAAAGTTCAAAGGAAAAGGAAAAGAAGAGGAAAACATAATAACATATATTCTTGTATATTTCTTTAATATACTTTCCCTGGATTCTTCCCTTTATCTTATTGTATATCAAAAATTCAAAAGAAGAAGCACAATACCAACATTAGTAATCAGCAATCCCAAGGCCCATTTCTTGCTCAGCTCTTAGCTTTCATGGTAATTGCATTATATCCCATAAAGTTGCCTTGTTTATAAAACTTTATATTATAAAACTTTATATTAGCAGATCATATGCTACCTCTTTTCATAAGATACAAGTTGGAGAAACTGTGACTTTTTAATTCTACTTCATTATGTTTTATATTACCTCTTAGAAAAGAGTCATACAAAATTAAAAATATTTGGTGCCCCAAGAGATTGGAGGCCCCAGGAAGTTAGGTCTGGTAGGGTGGAAAGTGGGGACATCGTTGTGGAGACTGGAGCAGGGGAGGAAGTATGGGATACGGAACAGTTTAAGGGTGGACTGGGATGAGAATAAATCTAGAGTGTAAAAGTAAATAAAAAATTAAAAACAAAATAAATATTTGGTTTGGATTTTGATATAGTTTCTACTTTCTTCTGGTAAGGTAGATGGACTTATTTCCTTAAAATCAATATAAGGAGCTTGAATTTGAAAAGCTGTTCTTTAAACTTGGGGTCTTGAATTGTTTCTCAATTCTAATGTCATACTGTGTTCATTTCTGGAAGAACATATAGACTATATCCAATATATTCAAGAACTTTCAAGGTAGAAGAGGAAACAGCCAAAGCAAGGGAAGAAAGGGTAGAAATGGTCCTCCGTCCCGTTAGTGTAGAAAGGTCCTCTACAGCCCACAAAAAGAGAAGTGCAGACACCCACCCAGCCACAAAAACTTTGACCTACAAATTGTTTTGCCTGCAAAATATGCTAGGGCAAAGGTGGCACAGAATTTGTGGGAAAAACTAATAGATGTGTGATTTGATTTTAAGGTCCACTCCATGGGAAGGAATTCATACCCAACTCTGCTTGAGTAACCAAGGACCCAAGAATAGATAGCCCAGAAACCCAGTATAAAACCAAACATAACTGGTAAGAAAATAAATCAATAAAACTATTCCTAATTATAATCTGTTATACTCATAGATCAGTGTCTTATCAAGTCATCATGAGAGAGTCTTCCTCTAGCAGAGGGAACAGATGGAGACACACATAGTCAGACTTTATTTGGAGAGTTTAAATAGAATGTCTCCACCAAATCTCTCCCTTCAGTATTCAGGGATTCCCACTGAAGAGCAGGCAGAAAGACTATAAAAGTCAAGGGCAATGGATGATGTCAGTAAAACAAGGTCCTTTGAATCACCTAAGGAATGTGCAAATGAGGTCACAAATGGGACTGAAGCAGTAACTACAGTACCTTCATGGGTCTGCACTAGGACCTTGGTGAATATATTATAGTCATTAGCTTATTGTTTTGATGGAGCTCCTGACTCTGAGAATGAGGTATCTCTAACTGCGTTGCCTAATATCGGGACGCTTTTCTTCCAGTTGGGCTTCTGTGTCCAAGTTCAATATTATGTTTTATTTTGTCATGTTTGGTTGTTATCTGTTAGCATTTTGTTCTTATCAGGTAAGAGACAGAAAGGGAGTGAAAGTGGAAGGGAGGGGAATGGGGAAGCACTGGTAGGGATGGAGTGAGGAGAAACAATAATTACGATATGTTGTACAAAAATATTTTTGATAAAAGCAAAACCAAAATAAAAATGGAAATAAAAGACATGGTTCTCAGAACCACAAAAGTGTTGCACCGGTGAAGACAGGGAGCTGATTACCTACAGTATCCCAGAGCTTCAGCACCATGGAAGCTAAACATTTCAGACAAACCATCTTCTGTTTCTCCCTATCCTTCCTATTATCATTCCTTCAGGCAAGTGCATTTCAGTTAAGACACTCCAGTGTGAATGAACCCAAAAGCATCAATTCTGCTAGACAAAATACTATACCTAGTTAAGGATGGCTAGGAATGGAAGAAATAATCTTAAATAAGGAAGAGCCACCAAATGGTTATCCAATATGAAATGAGTAGCCATGAAAACATCCCCACAAAGATCATTTCACAGACCAAGCTGGTTGTATTTATATATTTTGGATTGTATACACACACATACTCATACAAATACACATACACACTTACAAATAAATACACATAAACACATACATACAGAAACAAATATATATACCCCAAAGAGAGGGAGAGAGGGAGAGAGAGAGAGAGAGAGAGAGAGAGAGAGAGAGAGAGAGAGAGAGAGAGAGAGATTGTGTAAAATGTATACATTACAAGGTGTGAATTTTGAAAGTACTGTAGCTACTCAACTTCCTGTCAGCACAGTTGCATCATTTCTAAGGTTCTGGGGACCACTTCTACCCTCTCTGTCTCTGTTTTGTTTATTTCTGTTTTTGCCTTGCAAGTTCTTGTATATATGGTGTAAGAAACATACACAGAAGGCTCTCTCTCTCTCTCTCTCTCTCTCTCTCTCTCTCTCTCTCTCTCTCTCTCTCTCACACACACACACACACACACACTATTGAAGTAAAAAACAGTCATAAATTTCAAAGGGAGTATGTTAATATGTTACATGGGATAGTTTTTAGAAAGAAAAAAGGGGAAAATGATAAAACTATACTATAAATGTCAAACTATTATTTAAAATATATTATTTTATTAATTATTTGAATGTATTAGTTTTAAAAATCCTTTCATTTCCAATATAAGCCATTTGTTTTTATCAGTTTATTTTTAAATTCAGGATCATAGATATGGAGAGCAGCACAAACAGATCTAAACATTCCAATGTGAGACACTTTGAATTTCACAAGAAACACCATACTTGCCTTATATCAGCTTAGTTGGATGTCTTATCAAATTTCCAAAAATACGCAGCTTGAAATGAAATTCATATTTTGCTATGGTAGTTCTAAATCTTTGTGAACAAATATATATCTCATGACCTCAAGAATTCAATTCTTCAAGCTGAGGAGAAACACAGCTATTTTTTATATTAGTTGTGCATTTTTCTAATGCATAATAATAATCAAATATATTTTGGACTACATTGCAATCATGAACATTTTTAAGAAAGTAAATCCAAATCATGGTTACTATTCAGAACAGCTTTTCGACTGTTGACTCTAGGAGGACTGATCTTTTCTGAAGATCTGGGGGAGAGACTAAGTGAGAGGTGACTGTAAGGTGTGGAAGGATGAGAAACTAATGGAGATAAATCGTATGAAAAAAGAATCCGTCTTGAAAAGAAGAAAATAAAGGAGGGGTGCTATCATTTTATAAAAGATTTACTGAACAGAAATCAGTGTTCTCTGATTTATACATAGACCAACAAGCAAAACAACACTTACAATATTGTATAAATTCTATCAAAATAGGTAAATTCTAACTTTGAATAAAGTATATATAATTAACTTGATTATGTGCTAAATTGCTTAAACATGTTTAGTATTTTTAAATTGGGGAACACTAATACATTAACAAGATTATAGAGCAAGTATGTTAATTTTTCTGAAATATTTCTCTCATAATTTTTCTTCTGTACTTCTCACAGATACTTAATCATAACTGTGTTTATAACTCCATTTTGTTTGTAAAATATTTTAGTATGTATGTGCAAATATTCCTTAAAGTTTAATTTGAAACACTTAAATATAAGGCCAGTTTTATCATACTAAGTTATTTTTTTCATTACTAATTTTATTATTTATATTCCAGATTGTCTCCCACCATACGGTCCCCTCTCCAGAAACTCTTCAATAGATCCCCCTCCCCTTTGTCTCTGAGGGTGCCTCCCAGGCGTCTCCCTTCCCTGGGGCATCAAGGGTCTACAGGAGCATAGGCATATCCTCTCCAACTGAGGCCAGACAAGTCAACCATCTTCCACATATGTGTCAGGGCCTTGGAACAGCCCATGTATGCTTTTTGGCTAGTGGCTTGTCTCTGGGAATTCTCAGGTTGATATTAATGGTTTCCTATGGAGTTGCCATCACTTTCAACTCCCTTAATCCTTCTACTAACTTTTCAATAGAGGTCCCCAACCTCAATTCAGTGGTTGGCTGTAAGGATCTGCATTTGTCTCAGTCATCTGCTGGTTGAGCATCTCAGAGAACAGTCATGCTCACTTATATGCATGCCCTGCCTTCTAATATCACCTCATTGAGAATTGAGCATGAGCACAGGACATCAAGCAGTTTCATACATTCACAGACCTCTTCTGCCAACCTTAATGCATGACTTTATTCATAACGAGAGTGTGAAATCAGAGCATGACAATGTATATGTTGTTATACTTACCTTTCTTGTACCAGAGTACAAATATACAACAGCATAATTCTACTTCTCACTGTAGCTAATCCTTGCTAACATGTGATGATATAGTGATCTTTTGTCACAAGTAATGAATGTGTCATAACAGCTGCTATAATTTGCCCCCGCCAGCGGGGACCCAGTTATTCAGGGTCCCGAAGATCTACCTGTGGGGCCAAAATGGGGTGAAGAGAAGAAGGAATGCAAATGTCAAGGCCTCGTTTTATTGGAGGAATGTACAGCATTTAAGCTCTGAGGCTGCAGGAATAATGCCCAAGGATATAAGGTGAATCACTACACTGAAAGCTATAACAAAGAGGCAACAGTCTTCGGGGACATGTTCTTTGTCATTTCAGGAATCTCAGGGACATCGGTGGTCAGGCTGAAACATCCTGTCAAGGGTCTTCCTGGGAGAGGCTCTTAGTTCAACAACCTCAAGTCTGTATGGCAGTCAATTCAAGGTTAAACCTCTGTGGCCATGCAGCCCAGAGTCAAGTAGCCACCTTGAGCTAAGCAGTCACTAAGCAGCTAGGCCCAAATCCAATACGGCTCACTGCAATAATTCATGGCACAGAGGAAAAGATGTCATTTCTTCACACATACTCAGGGTCCCCGCAAAAGGAATCTATAACTTCTTGGCTCCCAATCCCAGAACTGTAGTGATAGTAAACACAAATTTCTGGCTTGTATTTAAGTAACCTGTGATCATAAATCTTCACAGTTAACTTGACTGGATTTGAAAAGTTGTGGAAACACAAATCTGTACATGCCTACGTTGGTGTTTCTAGAGTTTATTCCTCAAAGAAGGAAATATACCTGGAATGTGTGTACCACCATTTCACAGCCTTTAGCCCTAGACTGAACGAAAAGCAGAGAAAGAGATGAGAAGTATTCATGGGTTTGTTTCCTGACTGAGAAAGCAGTAAGTAGTGTGTTGTCCTGCTTCACGCAACTACCATATCATACCCCACCAATATAGACTGCAATTTTCTTAAAATATGATTCAGAAATGAACTGTGATCTTTCCTAAGCTATAATCAGTGTGGACTTTACTATTTCTTATGCAGTGATCATACATGTACTGTAGTCTTCTTAAGCAGGGATCCAATAAGGACTAAAGAGTTTTTCTTACTCACTGATCCAAAACAATTTTACTTTATTTAATCACTTCTAGATAGGATTTTTCACTACAATGAGAAAAATAATTAATACAAATGGTAAAATTAACATTCTGTCTCGACTCAGAATTTAATTCTGTTCTCCGTGTGGACAGAATGTTCTCAAACATAAATATGTTTTGTAGGACATTATCCTCAGGCAATCTTTCACCAGTGTGTTTATCAGTATATTTGCCAGGTCTTCTCAGCTTTCTATGGATCTGATGTTGGGATAGCTCATTCAGCCATGTAACAAATACCATGGGATCTCTCTTCTTGCTTCCTCTCTTCAAAACTGAATCTGTATGTTGCATAGTTTTGAGTCCCAGGATATTGATCTGCTGTGGAGTCAGATTCCTCTTCGCACACATTAAAGTTATCATTTCCATCTGTACTATGTGGAAGAGATAAGAAAATGTTCTACAGAGTACACACTGAAACCTTAAATGGGAACATATCACTAACTCTCTGTTTCATGTTCTTAAACTCCTTAATAGTGGTACTAATCTTAAATCTTTCAATCACCTTCTATGCAATATAATTTTAGAATAACTGTTAGCATAAAAATAATTGCAACACATACTGTTACTTTTCTTTTTATAAGACTTTTTTTATTTTATTTGTTTTTATTAATGAGTATTTCTTATTTACATTTCGAATGTTATTCCTTTCGGTTTCGGGCAAACATCCCCTAATCCCTCCCCTCCCCTTCTGTATGGCTGTTCCCTCCCCATCCTCCCCCCCCATTGCGCCCCCCCCAACCATCACGTTCACTGGGGTTCAGTCTTACAGGACCAAGGCTTCCCCCTTTCACTGGTGATCTTACTAGGATATTCATTGCTACCTATGAGGTCAGAGTCCAGGGTCAGTCCATGTATAGTCTTTAGGTAGTGGCTTAGTCCCTGGAAGCTCTGGTTGCTTGGCATTGTTGTCCATATGGGGTCTTGAGCCCCTTCAAGCTCTTCCAGTTCTTTCTCTGATTCCTTCAACGGGGGTCCTATTCTCAGTTCAGTGGTTTGCTGCTGACATTCGCCTCTGTTTTTGCTGTATTCTGGCTGTGTCTCTCAGGAGAGATCTACATCCAGCTCCTGTCGGCCTGTACTTCTTTGCTTCATCCATCTTGTCTAATTGGGTGGCTGTATATGTATGGGCCACATGTGGGGCAGGCTCTGAATGGATGTTCCTTCTGTCTCTGTTTTAATCTTTGCCTCTCTATTCCCTGTCAAGGGTATTCTGGTTCCCCCTTTTAAAGAAGGAGTGAAGCATTCACATTTTGATCATCTCTCTTGAGTTTCATGTGTTCTATGCATATAGGGTAATTCAAGCATTTGGGCTAATAGCCACTTATCAATGAGTGCATACCATGTGTGTTTTTCTGTGATTGGGTTACGTTACTCAGGATGATATTTTCCAGTTCCATCCATTTGTCTATGTTTAGACAAATGGTCTAAACATAAAGGCATTGTTTTTGATAGCTGAGTAATTTCCCATTGTGTAGATGTACCACATTTTCTGTATCCATTCCTCTGTTGAAGGGCATCTGGGTTCTTTCCAGCTTCTGGCTATTATAAATAAGGCTGCTATGAACATAGTGGAGCACGTGTCTTTTGATATGTTGGGGCATCTTGTGGGTATATACCCAAGAGAGGTATAGCTGGATCCTCAGGTAGTTCAATGCCAATTTTCTGAGGAACCTCCAGACTGATGTCCAGAATGGTTTTACCAGTCTGCAATCCCACCTACGATGGAAGAGTGTTCTCTCTCCACATCCACGCCAGCATTTGTTGTCACCTAAGTTTTTGATCTTAGCCATTCTGACTGGTGTGAGGTGAAATCTCAGGATTGTTTTGATTTGCATTTCCCTTATAACTAAAGATGTTGAACATTTCTTTAGGTGTTTCTCAGCCATTTGCCATTCCTCGGCTGTGAATTACTTGTTTAGTTCTGAACCCCATTTTTTAATAGGGTTATTTGTCTCCCTGCGGTCTAACTTGTTGAGTTCTTTGTATATTTTGGATATAAGGCCTCTATCTGTTGTAGGATTGGTAAAGATCTTTTTCCAATCTGTTGGTTACCGTTTTGTCCTAACTACAGTGTCCTTTGCCTTACAGAAGCTTTGCAGTTTTATGAGATCCCATTTGTCGATTCTTGATCTTAGAGCATAAGCCATTGGTGTTTTGTTCAGGAAATTTTTTCCAGTGCCCATGTGTTCCAGATGCTACCCTAGTATTTCTTCTATTAGTTTGAGTGTATCTGGTTTGATTTGGAGGTCCTTGATCCACTTGGACTTAAGCTTTGTACAGGGTGATAAGCATGGTTCGATTTGCATTCTTCTACATGTTGACCTCCAGTTAAACCAGCACCATTTGCTGAAAATGCTATCTTTTTTCCATTGAATGGTTTTGGCTCCTTTGTCAAAAATCAGGTGCCCATAGGTGTGTGGGTTCATTTCAGGGTCTTCAATTCTATTCCATTGGTCTATCTGTCTGTCTCTGTCCCAATAATATGCAGTTTTTATCACTATTGCTCTGTAATATTGCTTGAGTTCAGGGATAGTGATTCCCCCTGAAGTCCTTTTATTATTGAGGATAGTTTTAGCTATCCTGGGTTTTTTGTTATTCCAGATGAATTTGCAAATTGTTCTGTCTAACTCTTAGAAGAATTGGATTGTATTTTGATGGGGATTGCATTGAATCTGTAGATCGCTTTTGGTAAAATGGCCATTTTTACTATATTAATCCTGCCAATCCATGAGCGTGGGAGATCTTTCCATCTTCTGAGGTCTTCCTCGATTTCTTTCTTCAGTGTCTTGAAGTTCTTATTGTACAGATCTTTTACTTGCTTGGTTAAAGTCACACCGAGGTACTTTATATTATTTGGGTCTATTATGAAGGGTGTCGTTTCCCTAATTTCTTTCTCGGCTTGTTTCTCTTTTGTGTAGAGGAAGGCTACTGAGTTATTTGAGTTAATTTTATACCCAGCCATTTTGCTGAAGTTGTTTATCAGCTTTAGTAGTTCTCTGGTGGAACTTTTGGGATCACTTAAATATACTATCATGTCATCTGCAAATAGTGATATTTTGACTTCTTCTTTTCCGATCTGTATCCCCTTGACCTCCTTTTTTTGTCTGATTGCTGTGGCTAGAACTTCAAGAACTATATTTAATAAGTAGGGAGAGAATGGGCAGCCTTGTCTAGTCCCTGATTTTAGTGGGATTGCTTCAAGTTTCTCTCCATTTAGTTTAATCTTACCAACTGGTTTGCTGTATATGGCTTTTACTATGTTTAGGTATGGGCCTTGAATTCCTATTCTTTCCAGGACTTTTATCATGAAGGGGTGTTGAATTTTGTCCAATGCTTTCTCAGCATCTAATGAAATGATCATGTGGTTTTGTTCTTTCAATTTGTTTATATAATGGATCCGTTGATGGTTTTTCCATATATTAAACCATCCTGCATGCCTGGGATGAAGCCCTACTTGATCATGGTGGATGATTGTTTTGATGTGCTCTTGGATTAGGTTTGCCAGAATTTTATTGAGTATTTTGCATCACTATTCATAAGGAAATTGGTCTGAAGTTTCTCTTTCTTTGTTGGGTCTTTGTGTGGTTTAGGTATAAGAGTAATTGTGGCTTCATAGAAGGAATTTCGTAGTGCTCCATCTGTTTCAATTTTGTGGAATAATTTGGATTGTATTGGTATGAGGTCTTCTATGTATGTCTGATAGAATTCTGCACTAAGCCCATCTGGACCTGGGCTCTTTTTGGTTGGGAGATCTTTAATGACTGCTTCTATTTTCTTAGGACTTATGGGGTTTTTAACTGGTTTATCTGTTCCTGATTTAACTTCGGTACCTGGTATCTGTCTAGGAAATTGTCCATTTCCTGCATTTTCAACTTTCGTTGAATATAGACTTTTGTAGTAGCATCTGATGATTTTTTGAATTTCCTCTGAATTTGTAGTTATGTCTCCCTTTTCATTTCTGATTTTGTTTATTTGGAAACACTCTCTGTGTCGTCTCGTTAGTCTGGCTAAGGGTTTATCTAACTTGTTGATTTTCTCAAAGAACCAACTTTTGGTTCTGTTGATTCTTTCTATGGTCCTTTTTGTTTCTACTTGGTTGATTTCAGCTCTGAGTTTGATTATTTCCTGTCTTCTACTCCTCCTGGGTGTATTTGCTTCTTTTTGTTCTAGAGCTTTTAGGTGTGCTGTCAAGCTGCTGACATATGCTCTCTCCTGTTTCTTTCTGCAGGTACTCAGAGCTATGTGTTTTCCTCTTAGCACAGCTTTCATTGTGTCCCATTGTACCTTCATTTTCATTAAATTCTAAGAAGTCTTTAATTTCTTTCTTTATTTCTTCCTTGACCAGGTTATTGTTGAGTAGAGCATTGTTCAACTTCCACGTATATATGGGCATTCTTCCCTTATTGTTGTGTCCTTCCTTATCTTTTTTGATGACTTTTAGTTGAAAATTGATTTTATTTGATATTAGAATGGCTACACCAGCTTGCTTCTTCTGACCATTTGCTTGGAAAATTTATTTCCAGCCTTTCACTCTGAGGTAGTGTCTGTCTTTGTCTCTGAGGTGTGTTTCCTGTAGGTAGCAGAATGCAGGGTCCTCATTGCATATCCAGTTTGTTAATCTATGTCTTTTTATTGAAGATTTGAGACCATTGATGTTGAGAGATATTAAGGAATAGTGATTATTGCTTCCTGTTATATTCATATTTGGATATGAGGTTATGTTTGTGTGCTTTTCTTCTCTTTGTTTTGTTGCCAAGACGATTAGTTTCCTGCTTTTTCTATGGTGTAGCTTGCCTCCTTATGTTGGGCTTTACCATTTATTATCCTTTGTAACGCTGGATTTGTAGAAAGATATTGTGTAAATTTGTTTTTGTCATGGAATATCTTGGTTTCTCCATCTATGTTAATTGAGAGTTTTTCAGGATACTGTAACCTGGGCTGGCATTTGTGTTCTCTTAGGGTCTGTATGACATCTGTCCAGGATCTTCTGGCTTTCATAGTCTCTGGCGAAAAGTCTGGTGTGATTCTGATAGGTCTGCCTTTATATGTTACTTGACCTTTTTCCCTTACTGCTTTTAATATTCTTTCTTTATTTTGTGCGTTTGGTGTTTTGACTATTATGTGTCGGGAGGTGTTTCTTTTCTGGTCCAATCCAGTTGGAGTTCTGTATGCTTCTTGTATGCCTATGGGTATCTCTTTTTTTAGGTTAGGTAAGTTTTCTTCTATGATTTTGTTGAAGATATTTACTGGTCCTTTGAGCTGGGAGTCTTCACTCTCTTCTATACCTATAATCCTTAGGTTTGATCTTCTCATTGAGTCCTGGATTTCCTGTATGTTTTGGACCAGTAGCTTTTTCTGCTTTACATTATCTTTGACTGTTGAGTCGATGATTTCCATGGAATCTTCTGCTCCTGAGATTCTCTCTTCTATCTCTTGTATTCTTTTGGTGCTGCTTATATCTACGGCTCCTTGTCTTTTCCTTTGGTTTTCTATATCCAGGGTTGTTTCCATGTGTTCTTTCTTGGCTGCTTCTATTTCCATTTTTAATTCCTTCAATTGTTTGATTGTGTTTTCCTGGAATTCTTTCAGGGATTTTTGTCATTCCTCTCTATAGGCTTCTATTTTTTTATTTATGTTTTCATGGAATTCTTTCAGGGATTTTTGTGATTCCTCTCTGTAGGCTTCTACTTGTTTATTTATGTTTTCCTGTGTTTCTCTAAGGGAGTTCTTCATGTCTTTCTTGAAGTCCTCCAGCATCATGATCAAATATGATTTTGAAACTAGATCTTGCTTTTCTGGTGTGTTTGGATATTCCGTGTTTGCTTTGGTGGGAGAATTGGGCTCTGATGATGCCATGTAGTCTTGGTTTCTGTTGCTTGGGTTCCTGTGGTTGCCTCTTGCCATCAGATTATCTCTAGTGTTACTTTGTTCTGCTATTTCTGACAGTGGCTAGACTGTCCTATAAGCCTGTGTGTCAGGAGTGCTGTAGACCTCTTTTCCTGTTTTCTTTCAGCCAGTTATGGGGACAGAGTGTTCTGCTTTCGGGCCTGTAGTTTTTCCTATCTACAGGTTTTCAGCTGTTCCTGTGGGCCTGTTTCTTGAGTTCACCAGGCAGGTCGCTTGCAGCAGAAAAGTTGGTCTTACCTGCGGTCCAGAGGCTCAAGTTTGCTCATGGGGTATTGCTTATGAGCTCTCAGTGGCGGCATCAACCAGGAAGATCTGTGCTGCCCTTTCTGGGAGCTTCCGTGCACCAGTGCTCCAGATGGCGTTTGGTGTTTTCCTCTGGAGTCAGAGATGTGGGCTGAGTGTAGGCTCTTCTGGTTTCCCAGGCGTGTCTGCCTCTCTGAAGGTTTAGCTCTCCCTCCCACAGGATTTGGGTGCAGAGAACTGTTTATCTGGTCGGTCCCTTCAGGTTTCAGCGGTGTCTCAGACGCAGAGGATTTCCTGTTCCTGTGCCCTTATCCAAGGGAACCCAGAGGCCGTATACAGTTTCCTCTTGGGCCAGGGATGTGGGCAGGGGTGGGCAGTGTTGGTGGTCTCTTCTGCTTTGCAGTCTGAGGAGTGCCCACCTGTCTCGGAGGTGAGCTCTCTCTCCCAAGGGGTTTGGGAGCAGTGAGCTGGAGGCAGGGAGCGCGAGATTGGGACTCCCGCTAAAAACCGGAAGTCTTTATAAGACATTTTATATATTTACTTTAAAATGCTATCCTCTCCCCCCCCCAATACACCTTCCCTTTCCCCCTCCTTCTATGAAAATGCTCACACTCAATTACTCTTACCTATACACTGGGGAAATGAGCCATCACAGGACCAAGGGCTTCTCCTTCTGTTGATGCCAGACAATGTCATCGTCTGCTATATATGCTGCTAGAGGCACGGATCCATCCATGTGTACTCTTTGGTTGGTGGTTTGTTCCTGAGAGCTGGGGGGAGAGGGAGAGTTGGGCTGGTTGATATTGTTCTTCCTATGGGGTCACACACCCCTTCATCTACTTCAGTCCTTTCTCTAAATTCTCTATTGGAGTATCCATGCTCAGTCCGATAGTTAGCTGCAAGATTCCTCATCTGTATCAGTAAAGCTCTGGCAGAGCCTCTCAGGAGACATCCATATCAGGCTCCTGTCAGCAAGCACTTCTTGGCATCAGCAATAGTGACTGGGTTTGGTGGCTGCATGTGGAATGGATTCCCAGGTGGGGTAGTCTCTGGATGGTTTTTCCTTTGTACCCCCTTATAACAAGTACTGAAGCATTCATACTTTGGTCTTTTTTCTTCTTGAGCTTCATGTGGCTTGTAAATTTTTTCTTGGGTATTCCAAGCTTTTGGACTAATATCCACTTATCAGTGCATACATATCAGGTGTATTCTTTTGTGGTTGGGTTACATCACTCAGGATATTTTCTAGTTCCACCCATTTGCCTAAGAATTTCATGAAGTCATTGTTTTTAATAGGTGAGTAGTACTCCATTGTTTAAATGTGCCACATTTTCTCTATCCATCGCACTGTTGAAGGACATCTGGGTTCTTTCAAGCTATTATAAATAAGGCTGCTATGAACATAATGGAGCATGTGTCCTTGTTATATATTTGAGCATCTTTTGGGTGTCTGTCCAGGAGTGGTATTGCGAGGTCCTCAGTACTATGACCAATTTTCTGAGGAACCTCCAGACTGACTTCCAGAGTGTTTGCACTAGCTTGCAATCTCACCACAAATGGAGGAGTGCCCCTATTTCTCCACATCCTTGACAGCATTTGCTGTCTCTTGAGTGTTTTATCTTAGCTACTCTGACTGGCATGAGGTTAAATCTCAAGGTTGTTTGGATTTGCATTTCCCTGATGACTAAAGATGGTCTTGGCCATTCAATATTCTTCAGTTAAGAATCCTTTGTTTAGCTCTGTACTCCATTCTTTAATAGGATTATTTGTTTCTCTGGAGTCTAAATTCTTGAGTTACTCTCCTTTTTTTTTTTTCATTTTTATTGGATAATTTTTATTTACATTTCAAATATTATTCCCTTTGCTGATTTCCTGTCCATAGGCCCCCTATCCCATTTCTCCTCCCCATTCTTCTATGAAAGCATTCCCCTTTCCTAGCTATCCCCCTACCCCTCTGATATTCCCCTACACTGGGAGGTCCAGTCATGGCAGGACCAAGGACTTCTCCTCCCATTGGTGCCCAACAAGGCCATCCTCTGCTACATATGCACTTGGAGCCATTGGTCTGTTCATGTGTACTCTTTGGATAGTGGATTAGTCCCTTGGAGCTATGGTTGGTTGGTATTTTCATTCTTATAGGGTTGCAAAACCCTTCAACTCCTTCAGTCCTTTCTCTAACTCCTCCAATGGGGACCCTGTTCTCAGTTCAGTGGTTTGTTGCTAGCATTTGCCTCTGTATTTGTCATGCTCTGGCTGAGTTACTTTTCTTACTATGATAACATAAATCAGAGATTCAATATAGGACAGTATTTTAAATACATCAATGTAGCCAAGATTTTGGGTAATAGCCATTGATCTCTGTATTCATTTGGTAAATTGTAATTTGCTTTAGCTAGAACCTTATATCCTAATTTATATTTTTAAGTACTTCTTTTAAAAGAGGGTTTAAAGATGCCTTCAGCTCTTTCTCCCCTCTTGATCTCTCTTACCCTCTCTATCCCTGACTCTTCTCTCCCCATCCCCTCCTCCTGCCACGTGCTCATGGCCAGCCTCCTTTCCTCTCCTCTCCTCTTCTTCTCTTTTTAAACTTCTCCACGTGGAAAAAAAAAAAGATGCCTTCAAATTTCAGAAAAAAGTCTGCACTCAGTAGTCTTCAAACTGCTCCAGTGTCGTTTTCCACAATAACTATTTAACCAAAAAAAAAAAATAGAAATATAGACTTCTTTTCAATAGAACCTACACCGTGTTTCTTCTTTCTGATGGCCATGGAAAGCCTTCAATCAAGTAAACTAAGCTAATTCTAGAGGTATAGCAAGAAGTCATAGGCTTTTTGTAATCAAAGTGACTTCTCTAGCTAAGTATCAGTTAAGCAATCTCTATATTTTTTACTCTTATTCTATATTTGTTTTCTTTATTAATGTGGCTTTCTCAGTCCTTTGTAGTACAAGGCTTCTTAGCTGTCCATTAAAAAGTGAAAATATAACAGTTAAATACTTGACCCATATTCCTTATTCCTAATAAATTTTATGGTTGGTGAAATTTTTAGAACTGTGATAATAATAATGATATTCTCTGACCTCTATCCAATGATCCATTTTTTTCTATGTATTATCCACATTGTGAGCTCATTGGCTGCCTCTCCTCTGGTTCTCCTTTGTGTACACAGTTGATTCATCACTAAACTCTTTTATTATTGGAATGCTTGTAGTATGTACAATTTAAAATCATATTTAAATTTTTCTAAAACTCATGGAATGATTTTTCAATGATCATCACAAATGTCAGAAATATAAAATCCTTAGGGGTCATGCCTGATTCCAAGATTCTAGCTAGTTTAAGCAGCTATAACAGTTACAGTGAACACAATGTCATCTAGAAATTAGCTTCCTCATGAGTACTCTTGACAGTGTTGGACACGTGGACATCAGAAGCATTCTCTTTCCAAAATTAAGAACTGAAAGGAAGAGAAAGAGGAGGATGAGGAAACTCTTCCAGGATTTGTGGGTAGGGAAGTTTAAATAGGGTAAAGCAGGGAGGAGTTGGGGAGTATGATGAAGACACATTGTTTAAAACTCTCAGGGAATTAAACATTTACAATAAAAAGTAACACTGTTTCTAATGACAACAGTAGGTGACTTTTACAAACATACTGGTAAACAAAAGAAGACAGACATATGGGAACACAACACAATCATCTGATTTTCATAAGGTTCAAAAGCAGGAAGAATGATGCTATAATCTCACAAGTCTAGACAGGAATTAAAAACACAAACTCAGTGGGGAAACAAAGGGACTTGTTTAGGCTAAGCCTGAGTTTTAATCTGCTTGGTAGCTGCACATTGTGCTGCATATTTAGAAAGTAATTGACCTTTATGCTTGAGACTTGACTGTTTTAGAACATGAAGGTAAATTGCAATAAAAAATAAAAAGAAATGTAAAATATGAGTTGATCCATTTAGAGGAATTAACACACATAAGAAAACCCTTAATTTCACCTCTTATTCTTAGTCAGACTATGAGGCAAAGAAGTCTAAATAACTCAGTTAAGTGGATATTATAAGATCAGAAGTAGATTGATTGAACTTTCTGGCTCTTTACTGTGTCTACATCTTAAATAATTCCATGATAGTTGTGCTCTTCATTGTGTGCCATTTATTTAAATGCACAAAGAACCACAATAGACTAGAAGGTTACAGACATGCTTGCTCTTAGTACTACATCCAAACAGAAGGATGGTAAACATCAATTTTGTGTTGTACATCACTGAACAAGAATGGCAAAGCATAATACGTCAGCACTTAAATTGTTGAAGTTATCTGTTTGAAAGGGTACCGGTCAGTGATGGATTGCAATCATTTTAAAGGCAGAAAGTACTTAAGGGTGGCCAACAATATGGAAACACAGAATTATGCCCCCTGGAAAATATGGAAGAATTAATTGCTTTTCTGTCACACTGTTATACTTGGCTGAGCAGGCTTTGAGTTTAACCTTACTCCTCCTGCATTTACATCAGTGCTGTTTTAACTGTTCTGCTCTGAAAACTCAGACTTGCTATTTTATAAGCACAAACTCCTATTTAAACATAATTAGCAAATGTGCTAGAAACAGCCTCAAGCAATGAAAGTCCAGCATGTCATAAATGTCCAGCATCAAAAAGAGAATTAAAAAAAAAATCCTACAAGGCGTTTGCTAAGGCATCTACCTAAGAAGAAGAAAGCAGGCAAATGGAAATTGTTTCAGTGACCTCAAAAGACAAAGAAAGAGTGAAAGGAAATATTGAGCATATTGCATCCACTTTCTTTTCACATCTAGCAGAAGGATGCTAAACATTTAGGAGCTCTAAGATTGCTTTATAGTTAATTTAACACCTTGATAATACACTTCTCCTTTCAAATCATACTTTGTCACTTCTGTACAGCCTGCTTCTCTAAGATAATCACTTAGGCTGGCAAGGGCAACAGATGTTAAGCTTGAAGTTCCCTTCACACTGACTTCTTCTGAAACCACCAGAAATCTTAAATTTTATGTGCAGCTGAATTGAACAAAGAATAGAATTAAGGGTTAAGAAACAACAGAACCAAAACCAAGTTTAATTAAAATTTTCAACTTATAAGGTCACCCCTAGATGAAGAGCAGGGGAGAGAATCAGTCATCCCCAGGCATGAGATCCCTGTAAGGCTATCTAACCCCATTGTTTGGCCCTGAAACATATGCAAAGAAGCACCATTAAATATACTCTTCAAGACACAATCATATAAAATATACACGAATAAATTTCATTTACTGTTTAATGTTCGTCATCTTTGAGATGTTGGGTAGATTGTTGCATATGTTTATTTATACAACAATAATTAGAGAACACATTATGAAATTAATAGGTGGAGTGAGGCACAGAAGGATATCTCTTAGCAGTTTCTTCCTGGTATTTTTCTTTGGATTCTTTGATACTCTTGGCCAAGAGTTGAGCACATTGTGCAGTGTATTTTTTATTTGTCTTCATGTACTGTTTTTTCAGAGCAATACATTGGCATTTGTGTTGCAAAAGATGTAGAATAATAAGACACAGAATATTGGGAGCTTTGGGTCTAGGCTTCTTACCTTCTTTGTTTAGAGGATTTCCAACAGCATACTAAAATACATCATCTTTTATAGACAGATTGTAAAGATTTCATATTCTGCTATCTTTTTTAAACCCTAACCACTGATGTGCAATATCATCTGTCAATCAAAGAATACTTCCTTGTTTTGCATAACCAAGTTAAGGTCATTCAGATTGGCATCTACCAGGTATCCACAAACTTGAACTTCCTTTCTCCATATCTCCTTGGTGTATAACAAGAATTCCCTTTATTCAAGAGCAGGGCCACAAGGCAACCTTGCTTCATAAGGAAACCTTTTTTTTTTTCTTTATCATTCTCACTAGTTAGGACTGTATAACCCTACTATTCATTCCACTCAGAGAATCAGCAGTTACTGCTGTTTTTATGCACTTCTAATAGAAAGTATGACACTTGAATTCATAGTCTAGAGATTTCTGACAGTTAGTGGCCAAGAAGGACATATTTTGCTTCATCTTGAGAAAAGCAATTCAGGTGCTTAGTAGGTATACCATGAAATTCAGTCAAGTGCCAATTTCAATTGACATGCATGAGAGAAAGAAACCAAATCCTGAATTATGTAGAACACTACTATAGGGATTTTAAAACCTGTTAGACATCATTATATCCAGACAGACAACTCTTCAAGTCTGAATCTATCTTCTGTATCTATATTCATGAAAACTTGGTTAGAAAAACTTGAGAATTAAAGGTCTCAGTAAACTGACTTTTACATTGTTATACTTTCAAGAGAGAATGGTAACTGAAAAGTGAAATAAGTTAATTTTAAGGATTAATTAAAAAACTAGAACTTTCATATTTTTAACATAAAATTATGTGTATACTCCTAAAGTGATCTGGCTTGCTTCAACATAATTTTAGGAAAGGTTATTCTTAGGTGCAGTTATACTCTGACCTCTGCCCCTTGACTACTGGGATTGCAGATGTGTGCAAATACTCTCAAATACATACTCTTTTTTTAAGCCTTAACAGCTGCCTGTTAATTATGCTATTGATTAGTCTTCTAAATACCAATTATTGTGGGAAGACGAAATGAATTGGAGCCATAGCTTTCAACACAATCATTTTATAAGAAAGAAAGAAAGAAAGAAAGAAAGAAAGAAAGAAAGAAAGAAAGAAAGGAAGGAAGGAAGAAAGAAAGGAAAGATGTTGAATAAATTTCCAGTGTTTTGCATCAATGGCCTACAGAAAAGAAGGATGAAGTAGTAAAAAGAAAAAAGGCTTCAGAAAAGAGTGATTTTTATCTAACATTTCTTAGGTTTCTATATTATTTAAAAGGGTTTCCGGAACTTCTTAAGTTTACATATCTCAAAAAGTTAAGTAGCATACATTTTACACTGAGGAAGAAAATGATTCAAATATAATAAATAGAATTACTAAATACAGCAAGCATGCAGTTCAACCCACAGAAACCTGACAAGTATTCAATTGTGAGACCGTGACTGGGGCAAATACCTCAAAAGTTGAAGTAAGACCAAAACAGAGAGTAGTCCTTTCAGGACCAAGAGTTGGGTTTGTAGTTAAATAGTTGACTTGGTGCTAAAGTCTAGCTAAGAAATATCTGTTGGTCCAGTGTCAAGACCCTGATAATTGAGTCTTCTATTTGCATTCAAGAGTAAGCTCCTCGTCTGATGCACACTGCACATACTATCTACTCACTGAAGTAGTCTTGCCTTTGTGACTGCTTGTAACTCCTATTACCTTATGCTTATCTTTGTGTTTATAACTGCTTGCAGCCTCCATTCACTTGATACATATTTTGTATGAGTTTCAGTTGCTGGATGGATCCTCTCCGATGACAATTTTGTTAGGCTCCTACCTGCAAGTATAGCAGAGTATAATTGAGTTTTCAGTAGTGGGTTTAAGGGGAGATGATTGAATCTCACTGAGAGGGGAGATTAGACATTGATAAGTATATGGAGGGAAGTGGATGAAGAAGGGTATGGGGATGGAAACAGGAGTGATGAACTAGGGGTAGGAAGAGGATGGAGAGTATTGGGAGACACGACTGGGTAGAGGGCAGGGGGTCATCTGTGGGATGATCTAGAAAGGCAGGACAAGAGAAACTCTCCAGTTTCCATGAGGATAAGGGCAATCCTAGCTAAGACTCCTAGCAGTGGGGGTGGGGTTGTATGGAGCTTGAATTGGCCATCTCCTTGTCTCCAGGCAAGATTTCTAGTGGAGGGACTGGGACACCAACACAGCTGCTAAACCTTAAACCCACTATTTATCTTGCCTACAAGTTGTGCAGGGCTAAAAGATGGAGCAGAATTTGAGTATAAGACCAAGCAATGACTTCCCCAGCTTGAGACCCATACCATTGTAACTTTCATTCAGTGAATAACCTCCAAGTCTCTTAACCCCTCTAAACACCTTATCTCCCCTATAAAAAGAAATTCTTAAAGTCAGTTGGGGCTTCTCTTGGAAACTCAGTGTTAGGGGAGAGTGTTGGCTGGCCAGCACAGAGAGCATGCAAATACAGCTTGGTTTAATTTGGATAATCCTACACTGTATTCTTTCTTTTTGGAATCTCAGTATTAACACAGTCATAGCTTTAACTTGCATACATTCTAATGGGCACCTACCTAACTATTCATTCATATCATTCTCATGTTGCCCAGTTAAAATGTATACATTAAAATAATAAATAAAAAACTTCATTATGTCTTTAACTCTTTTCTCTGGGAACATTGCAGCATATTCAGATGCTACAAATAAAATAAAATGTTAGACTTATCTGTTTTCCTTTCTTTTTATGTTCACTGAAAGTGTAGGACAAAGTTCAACATCAGAGACGTGTTAATGCTTAATAGAGGCTTTTCAATAGAAAAGAACGATATGCTGTCCTTTTCAGGAAATTATGCACCTAGAAAAAAATTAAATCAGTCTTAGACAAACAAATATCATTGCTTTCTCTTCTTAATGGCTCTTAGATTTCACATATATACACAAAACATATGTGTGTGTGTGTGTGTGTGTGTGTGTGTGTAAATATATGAGAACAAAGAACTGATAAGATGAGAGTAAAATCTTCATGTCCAATTTTTTAAAAATTAAGTAATTTGTTTAAAACAACTAGCTATTGTTTATTATAGTGAGATATTAATGAGAACAATGAAAGAAACAATGAAAACAATGCAGGATATATTGCAGTTTTTTCATATTTTCATTGAAAAAAGTTGTGAGACTGTGATACAGACAAGGTCTATGACCCAGAACCTGAGTGTACAAGCAGAATCTTTCTCAGCAGTCTCCTAAATGTTTTTGCTGTGTAATTCTCTTTATTTGGAGCACTAGAGAAACTACAAAAATTCTTATCTCCTCTCACAACTCTTTGTCACTAATCTCTTCAGTGTACTGTTCATCTCCTATGAACTTCACAAGTAACTATGATAGCATCTATTATAAGTATATAATGATTGGAAATACCCCAAGAATTTGCATATTCTCTACTTGATCATATAATTTAAATAAATTAATTTTGATGCACTGTGAGTTTTAATCTAAGAGAAAAATCTATCTCTACCTTCTATCTCTCTATCTCTTATCTAGGTATCTCTAACGGCATATCTAACTAGGTGATAGATAGATAGATAGATAGATAGATAGATAGATAATAGATAGATAGATAGATAATAGGAAACAGACTTAAAATTCTTGAGCCTCTGGGATTTTCTGTCCTACAGTTATGACCATCATAACCCTTCACTGCTTAAACAGAGATAAGCAAACTACAGATCTGAAACAGTACAAGCACATTTTTTTCCTTGTTTCAGCATATGCTACAAGGAGCTAAAATTGCTGTGAATAATGAAAGAAACTGAAAAGAAGCTTGGAAAAGGAGAGACTATAATAGTCATGTGAACACTTTTATTTAGAAGTCACTTGCTAATGTCCTTCAGTTGCTTTGCAGATTCTATTCCTGATTTTGTAGAGTTCCGGGTTTGTTTTTTTCTTTTCTTTATTTTCTTTCTTTCTTTTCTTTTCTTTTTTTTTTTTTTAATAAAGGAACTTGTTTCCTTTTAGCTGGTATCTGTAATTGATTTTTTAAGTACTGCAGGGTGAAGAGAGGTCAACAATAAAACAAGGAAAGAAAAAAAAAAAAAAAAAAAAAAAAAAAAAAAGGTAGCACAGAGTGTGAGGAATCCTACCAGGAGAAGATAGACATCTTAATTGCACTGAAGTTTAATCCTGGAGGCATCATCAACTAACCTGGCAAGTCAAAACCCATAACATTAAGTTCAAGGACACACAGTCTTGATTCACGGAATGCCAGGCTCCTGGTAATCTAAGCTGTGGTCCTCACTGGCCCCCATCCCTTTACTTGCTTTGGTTTCTAAATGAGGACACAGACACCTGTTCCAGCCGCAGGTGGTCTTTGTTTATTATAGCTTTACCTGCTGGGTTTTAATCAGTCTGCAGCTGTAGGAACCCGCTTAAGTAACAGTTTATACTACCAGATTCTTACAGAGTGGTATTTTCCTTGAAGTAGCAAAGTTTTATATAACACTCTCACAAGACACAAAACATCATATAAGCAGCCTCGACTCTTCCATCTCTCGCCTTCTAACATTTAGAAAGACTAATCAGTGAGTCATTTCACATGCAGAGTTGAAAAGCTTGTCTCTTAGTAGTCTGCCTTGAGGGAGAAGGCACGTTATGCACTCTCATTATGAACCCCTATTTCTCAGTGAGAGAGCAGCCAACATCTCTGCGGGTGTTATATCTCTTCTGTACACCTCAGAAGGTAAGACAACTTGCATTGTCGAAGGGGGAGACAAAACATTAAAGGAAATGAAAACAAGAAGTAGTAGGGAAGGGTGCACAGATTAGAAAATTCAAACCACATAGCAATACTTAAGATTTTGGAACGTTTTAGAATACTACACTATGAAATATAAGATAGAGATTTGCTTGAAGATACTTCTGTTTTCTTATTTATTTATTTATTTATTTATTTATTTATTTATTTATTCACTTTACATCCTGCTTGCTGCCTCTCCTCCTGGTCACTCCCTCCTCCTGAGTCCCTCCCAAATCCCCCCTTCACTTCTCCTCTGATAGGATGGAGGGCCCCCTGGCTATTCCCCATCCCCACCACTATAGCCCATCCCTAGCATATCAAGTCTCTGTGAGTCTAGGCACATCCTCTCCCACTGAGGCCAAACAAGGCATCTCAGCTAGTAGAACATACCCTACATAGAGGCAACAGGTTTTGGGATAGCATCTGCTCCAACTGTTCAGACTCACCCGCTACATATACATCAGGGAGAGGGCTGAGCTTCAGCTCCAGTACGCTCTTTGGTCTGTGGTTCAGTCTCTGAAAACACCAATGGTCCAGGTTACTTGACACTCTTGGTCTTCCTGTTCCTGTTCCCTTTGAGTCCCACAATCTTCTCTATTCTTCCATTGGAGTTCCCAGGCTGCATCTACTGTTTCTCACTGGATGTCTGCATCTGTCTGAGTCAGCAGCTCAGTGGAGCCTCTTAAAGTATAGCCATGCTACACTTCTGTCTGCAAGCATAACAGAGTATTGTTATAGTGTCAGGGGTTGGTGCTTGTCTGTGGGATGGGTCTCAAGTTGGCCCGGTTGCTAGTTGGTCATTCCCTCAGTCTCTGAACCATCCACGTGTCCCTACATTTCTTGTAGACAGGATAAATTCAAGATCAAAATTGGTAGCCCTATAGTTCCAACTGGTGTTCCTGCTTGACTAAAAGAGGTGGCCTCTTCAGGTTTCATATCCTCAATGCTGAGTCATAGCTATGGTCACCTCCATTGATTCTTGAGAACCTCCCTATCCTAGGTCTCTATCAAGTTCTTGAGATCACTCCTACCTCCCCACCCCAGTCAGTTGCAGATTTCCATTCATTCTCATAATCATCTGGCCATCTCTCATTTTCTTCCCTCTACCTGTTGTGGTTTGCCCTGAAGTTATCTGTATTTTGATGCTAATTCCACTGCCCCAAGGACAGCTGCCTAGTCATATACTCAGAACTCAGGTGACTTCACCAGAACTACCTCCCCATTGAATTTGTAAAGTACAGGTGAGGGGCAGGTACAGGATAGAAGGAGGCCTGTCATTGGAGGAGAAGGAAGGATGGGCGGGTGAGAAATTTGAAGGAAGAGGAGGAGATGAGGAAAAGGAGAGAAAGGAGAGAGAGACTGAAAGAGAGCTGAGAAGCCGTGGCAGGACAAGATAGCAGGTGATATTAAGATTCTGCTCTGTATTTACAGGTTGTTAGTAATGTTCTCAAGGGATGGATAGTACCTGAGTTTGTATGTTTAAGTGGGCAATTATATCTTACCAATTGGATCTAAGATTATTGTGTTGTGCGTTTTTATGTGAGGGTTTGAGTATAGGAAAGTGTGTGGTGGCAAGAGACACTGGGCCGCCGAGGAGTAGGGATGTGTTTCCACCAAGATATCTAGCAGATATCTTGGGGCACCGAGGTGTAGACCCAGTGGGGTAAAAGACAATGATACTTCTTTTATTTTTATATTTTTACAATGACATCTACCTATTCTGGAGAACTCTCCTCCCCATCCCATTTCCTAACCATGTTACTTCCCTCCTTCCAACAGCCTGCTATTCTCCCTTCTAACTGAGATTCAGGTATCTTTGCTTGTGCCTTCCTTCTTGTTTAGCTTCTGTGGGTCTGTGGAGTATAGCATGGGTATCCTATATTTTATGGATAATATCCACTTATAAGTGATAGTATACCATGCATGTGTCCTTTTAGCAAATTCCATCCATTTGCCTGCAAAATTCATGAAGTCTTTGTTTTTAATGATTGAAAAATATTCTATCATATAGATGTACCACATTTTCTTTTTTTCCTTTTTTTATTGGATATATTTCTTTATTTACATTTCAAATGTTATTCCCTTTCTCAGTTTCCTGTCCATAAGCCCCCTATTCCCTCCCCTCCACCATAAGGGTCTTCCTCCCATTCATTCCCCCTTACCGCCCCTCTCGCCCGACATACCCTGCACTAGGGCTCCAACCTTGGCAGGACCAAGGGCTTCCCCTTCCAATGGTGCCCCAACAAGGGTATTCTTTGTTACACATACAGTTGGAGCCCTGGGTCAGTCCATGTATAGTCTTTAGGCAGTGGTTTAGTCCCTGGAAGCTCTGGTTGGTTGGCATTGTTGTTCTTATGGGTTGGCAAGCCTCTTCAGCTCTTTCAATCCTTCCTTTAATTCCCCCAAAGGGGGTCCTGTTCTCAGTTCAGTGGTTTGCTGCTAGCATTCAACTCTGCATTTTACATGATCTGGTTGTGTCTCTCAGGAGAGAGCTATACCTGGTGCCTTGCAGCATGCACTTCTTAGCTTCATCAATCTTATCTAGTTTTGGTGGCTGTAAATATATATATATGCCACATGTGGGGCAGGCTCTGAATAACCGTTCCTGCAGTCTCTGCTCTAAACTTTGCCTCCATATCCTCTCCTATGTATATTTTTGTTCCCCCTAAGATTCCACCTCACACCAATCAGAATGGCTAAGATAAAAACTCAGGTGACAGCAAATGCTGGTGAGGATGTGGAGAAAGAGGAACACTCCTCCATTGTTGGTGGGATTGCAAACTGGTACAACCACTCTGGAAATCAGTCTGGAGGTTCCTCAGAAAATTAGACACTCCACTACCTGAGGACCTAGATATACCTCTCCTGGGTATATATCCAAATGATGTACCACATTTTCAATACTTCTGTTTTAATAGCTATAGTTCTTCCTATAATTTAAAAGGTAGTACATTAACTTTTTCTACTCATTTTAGAATAAGATAGTTGTTGAGGTATAAAGTAAAAAAAAAAAAACCAAGAAAACAAAACAAACAAACAACAACAAAAAACAAGCCATTGGACTTAGTGCTAATTATCTCAGAGGCTCCAAGCTGCCCCCAAAATACTCTCTGACCCAGGCGGATCACTGTGGCACCAGTTTCATATAGAGACTGCCAATCTCGTGGCTCTCTTACTCTGGACTCTGTTCACATTTCCAGCATCCACCCCCTGGTCCCAGTGGTGCTACCCACTGAAAACTGTAACTGTCTGTTTATTTTCTCAATATCTGGTCCCTAATAGTTATGGTATAAACTCCCAACAACCTGTTAAAATCAAGACTCAACAAATTGCAAACAATCAGATTGATATGTTAAATTCTCAATCCACACTACGTCCATACAATAATCTTACCACCAACTGATAAACTGCCCACCTAGATAGGATAAATTTGTCTACAGAAATCCATACCAACTACCCTGACACTACAAAATCATCCAGATCTGGGTCATCCTTCTCTTTCTCTGTCTTCATTCTCTTCTCCTTCTCTCTTGCCTGACAAAAGCTTTGTCCCCACCTTATTTTTTACTGTCCAAACATGGCCTTGACATACTTTGTGCCAGCCCTCACCTGCATATAGAAGTCAATTTACAGATAATCATTTAATTGATACTAGTGTAACTTTGATGGGATTGCAAACAATTAATATATGTTAATTGTTCAAAAATATTATAAAAATTAAAAATATATTATTTTTTCATACACTACATTCTGACCACAGTTTCTCTTGCCTCCAGTCCTCCCAAGAATCTGCCGACTTGCTCTCTCTCTCAGGGATTCAATTCCCTTCATTTTTCTTTCAAAGAAGAGCAGGTCTCTAAGATACAATGACCAAAGCATCTAAAACCAGATACAGTTAAGACAAGGAAAAAACTCTTAGATCATGTATGGACAAGGCCACCTAATAGTAGGAAAAGAATCCCAAGAACAGGCAAAGGAGCTAAAGTCATACCAGTTCCCATTATTAGGAGTCCCAAAGTAGCACTGTTAACTATTTTGCCTGCATATTTTGCTTCTAGTGCTTAATACAAATGTTACCATAGTGGAGATTGAAATTCTTAGGAGAGATCATGACAGAGAAATTACTTACAAATCCTGAAGAGGCTCTGTATTTCTTGCTTCATTCAGGTTTTGCATGGATGTCATCTTTCTAAGAAAGGCTTTCTCACTCACAGGGACTATCTTCCATGCAACTGTTCCTTTATCTCCCGTCGTTGCAGACATCACCCTCTAACTGTTAGAACTAAGTAATTTGTTCAGATTATAAGCAAATACTGGCACCACACAGGCAATCTTTGAAGTTTTTCAGGTCTTCTGTTCCATAGAGATTCATAATCTTGTCAAGTTGACAATTAACTTTACCAGGGCAGGAAGAAAAATTTATTTACTTGAGGTGTATTTAACTAGCATTGAGCAGAAGGAGATGGCTAATGAAAATTTGAAGAAATAATATATAGAAACCTACATCTTTAAAGAGGACCTCTGATACAGGGGAATGTGCTGTCCCTCAAAATTCATCAAAGTAGCCCAGAGACAAAGTCTCCCTCTTATCTGTCTGTAAACTGTGTGCAGTTGGTTCCCTGTATTTGTCTGTTCCTCATTCCTATTTATTTATAATAACTGATTAAATAGATGATAATTGTGTTTTTATTCAGTAGGTGAAAGGATATTTTGCTATTTAGTTTTTTGTTGAACTATGTGAAATAATAGTGAGGTGGTTATAAACCACTGAGGGTAGAGATGTATAATATTTTAATAGGATGTGTTCAACCACCAGTCAATTGCAAGTGTATTATTTGTAAACTTTTCTAGGGAAAAGCTTATTATTAATGGTCTGAGATAAATCAAGTAAAGTGAGCTAAATATATCAATTTTATCTATAGAATTAAAGGGGAAATCGATGATTATTGATATGTAAAATGATTGCTAGGAAAATAATAATTTAATATTTTATTTATAGATATTTATCCATTTCAAGAGCTTCTTTTACTTTTAATGAATTTAGAATTTTTTTCCTCCCAACCTTTGTTTCCTACTTTCAGAAATATTATCTACAAATTTGTTCTGTAAATCCAAATAATTAAGATTCTAGGCTTAGAGTCTCCACTCAGCTGCAATTGTATGACGTGCCACTGAGCTGTGAAAACTGCCTCAGAAAGAATGTAAAGGCTGTTGTGGACTTCAGCTTTCTCCAACACACGTGGGCTGCCTTCTGCATGCTGCCTGCAGTCTGCCAATATGTTGTTTATATTGCTAGGATCTATTAAGGAAGCAAGAACAAAATGGGTTGTTTTTCTCTGTCCTGTTACTGATTTGTATACATGTCACAAACATAAACTTATCAATTACTTTATTAGAATTGGTTATTGTACTAATTACCATGATCAAATATGTGTGTTCAGCTAAAGGGAGGTAGGAAGGACTTCTTCTATATAACAGTGTAAGGAGACAATGTCCATAATTCTGGGGGAGAAATGATGACTAAGTAGGGAGAAAGAGTGGGAATAACTCCACGATGGTGTTCACAGCTTTAATCTGAGAGTTGAAAAATGGGGCTCAGCTCTCTTCACCATTTATTTAGTCTAAGATACCAGATCCCTGGGTGGAACCACACATATTTATGGCAGGACTTCTATTACAGTTAAAATATAGTGGTTTTAAATTTCATCTAGTTGATAATAAGTACTAACATCAGGTTTCCTGCTATTTAGTATGAGAAAATAGAACCATATCAAGTATGCCATGTTAATGCTTGCACTCAAATTCCATGCCAACACAGATATAGGTTAAACTTAGGTTATTTTATTTATATTTCAGGAAATTTCATTGAAATGGGGCCAAATTGTGTGACTGGAGCCATGTAATGCAAGCACTGATTTGGGATGTGAAAATAAAACCTTTCATGGCCAGCAAGATACCTCCTTGTGTAACTGATTGTATCCAGCCAGCTTGACAACCTTAGTTTGATTCTTGAGACGCAAATGGTAACAGGAGAGAAACAACTACCTCAAATTGTCTTCTGATACATAGACACACACACACACACACACACACACAGAGAGAGAGAGAGAGAGAGAGAGAGAGAGAGAGAGAGAGAGATACACACAATGTAATTTTTCAGAATTTAAAAAGAAAACAAATTTCTATCATATAATATATCTTGGCATAAACAAACTTCTATGGTTCTAGTCTTATTAAATCCTTAAAAGAATGAGTTGTATGTCAAACACAGGGTTATCTGGCACTCTTTTTCTTTGCAGTGTTTTCAGTAAACCACTAGGAGTTGGTGTCAAGCTATTGAAAGAAATCCTATTGTCTCTAATATTTATGAGTAGTATAATAGATAGACGCAATTAGTTCAGATCCTCATAGAATATTATGGTTTATAGGACCTGGGATTTGGGAGCATGGTAGAATTTTATGCTAGTCTTCTTGCTGCTGATAGATTATGCAGGGTCACCAGAAACAATTCTATGTTAGGTAATGATGTAGAACTTTGCATTTATTTGAGTTTTCTGTTGCTTTGGGCTGTTTCAGCTCTCCTATCCTGTTTTTGCCATTATTCATTCCCTAGAGAGAGAGTGAAACACATTTCTTTGTTCTTCCCTCATTATATAAAAGATAGGGCAAAAACAGAAATAGAAATCACACTATTTTGGACTTTTGTCTGTGGGATTTATATCTGAGTAAGGATAGCACAAGATATGCTAGGGAGGTTCTTATTGTTCTTTTTGTACTTGATAAAATGAAGTGTTATAACCCGTGTTGTCAGAGATGTGGCCATTTTTAGGCATTTTTCTCTCCTTACTGTTGTGCTTTCTCCTGGGAGAACAAAGTCATCACACAGTTCAATACATAGTCTTCTTTGTCAAGGCAAAAGTACATTATTAAGGATTCATCCATCTAGAGACCCTCTTATTCTGGCCATCTGTCTCTGGGTTTTCTTAGGGGAATATAAAAGGAATTTTTCCTCTGTTTTTCCCTCATTTAGTGGTTTATGAGATTGTGTGTTAAGCCATATTTTAAGAATTTGAACAAGTAGAGACCTTGCTGCGCTGAACATTTTGGCTGTCTCTACTGTGCTTGCCATTTCAGTTCGAGAAATCACATACAGTTTTTTACTGTAATGATATTAGGCGGGGGCTTCATATTGCTACTCTCAAGGCCTCCTTTGCTCTCCATTACTGTTCTCAGTTCAAGGATGTGCTCTCAGGATTGATGCACACAGAAGCCGAACCTGCCAGGTACATAGTAACAGAAAATTGGATGGAGTTTAGTCACTCCCCAAATGGACAATGCATGTACCAACATGCTTTTGACACAATAAATGGAGGCAAGGGGAAAGAAGTCAGAAAAGGCAGTTTGTAATCAGTGCCAAGCTTCTGAAAGGGATCCTGCTGTCTCTTGTATTTATGAGTGGTATAATAGATAAGTGCAATTAGTCAAATCCTCATGGAATATTATGGTTTATAGGACCTGGGGTTTGTGAGCCTGTAGGATTCTATGCTAGTCTTCTTGCTGCTTTGTGTTTCACTGTACTTAAACTGTTCAGTGTCGTTTTTTCCTTCTGAACACAAAGGGCCAATAGCACAAGCATTTCTGACTCCAATTGTATTTTTAAAAATATAATAGTGATTGGTTAAAATATATTTGTAGTAAATTCATGAATATTTATTATGTATGATAAAAAATTCTCACACATTGAAATTATCATGATTATGAGAAATAGAAACCCTGGAACATAAGCTAATCAAGTTACGCTCCTCTCATTTTCAGAAATGTACCCACCATTGCCCCATTGATTCCTAGCACAAATGCAAGCCCAAGTGCAGAGTGTGCACATTGTTCCCCCCGATGATGCCAAGTGCAAATAATTTTTAAAATGTCTCACTATGAGGAATTGTTCTGTCATTTTTATTTCTTATTGGTATTTTTCATAATTAATCATTTCACTTTTGTGTATAGTATAGTATATTAGCCAGTCATGATATTCAATCTACTCTGGTAGGCCACAAAGAGGTAGAAGAATAAAACAGAACATATTTCTGCAGTCACTGAGCTTAAAACTTACACATGAATATAATATTGAAATACTGTATTATTACTCTCGCTTGGCACTTTCAACAGATACGTACTAAGATAAGTCTCCTGAAGTAATTTAGAAGAAGCAACTGGAATGGTTATAGAGGAGTACATCTTGCATAAAATTATAGAAACATGTAAATTTCTACAATTTCTACAATTGAAAGCTGCTATTTGTGTTCAAAGTTAATATATACTTACTGAATATGTGTTGTATCTTAATACTCTGTTTAGTCTTAAGAATATTCTATAAACAAGACAGATAAAATTTCTTTGCTGAAGAATTTAACATAAGACAGAAGCATGACAAGAATAATGAGAGTTTTGTGAAATGGAAAGCAAATTTTTTTGGCATTCAAGAATATCATGATGTAAATCTCTTCACAACTAAGAACATCAGCAAAATTTTGACAATGGGCTAAGAGGCTGGGGTTATGATACTGAGCAGGCTTCTAGGTGACAATTTAGCATCTAAGGGAAATATAACTTTGCACAAGGGCCTATGGAAAAACATGTAACATAGCAACTCTTCGATTTTTAGATGCAGCTTTGGCTACTAAAGCCAGAATACTGCATGAGTTTTGTGGTTTTCTGTACATTCTTATAAGAGAAGTCAAGCTGCGTAACCATCGTATTGCAATCATAGGACACAGCATGCTTTTAATCAGATCACGCCAAAACATAACAGGACCTCTTTGGATAGTGACCCATCCATTCCAAGCTTATCCTTAATAAGCAGCAACAATAATGAGCTTGATCATAAATGGGCATTTTTTAATGTCCATGCTTCTGCTAAATTTTTAAAGAAAGGGTTGATTTATATAAAGTCACACTTTTAAAAATTATTTCTTTTAATATTTTTGGGATTATAGTTGTATCATTTCCCATTTCCTTCTGTCTCCTCCCAAGACTGCCATAGACCCTCCTTGCTCTTTCAAATTCATGATATCAGCTGTCATTAATTATTGTTATATAATATGACATATATGTATATATATTAACAAATACATGAATATAATATGTTCAATCAGAATAATGTTACTTGTTCATATGTTTTCAAGCCTGACACTTTGATAATCAATGACCAAGTGGTGTGCTCATCCATGGAAAAAGAATATTTCTCCCATTTCCATACTGTAGCCAATTACTTGGGGTAATTGAAGTCATGAATTTTGGAGAAGAACCTAGAACCATTAACTAAACCAGCATAATCCATAACTGGATTCTAAATATTTGTTCTTACAGTCACAGATAAGTGTAATTCTTATTTCTCATCAAGGAAATTCTTTTTTCAATAGATGCACACCATTATAGAAAACTACAAGTCATCAAAATGCAGAGCCCTTCTGCCATTTTGATTTGTAGCTATTGTTTCCAATAGTTGGTTCTACTGAATCTATCAGAGGAGAGATTCATGTGATTTGTGTATCATCAGAGATAAATCACATTACTTGCATCATAGGATAGCAAGTGTAATGATTTAATGATACAGTGATCCTAATAATGAATTTTCTGAAATATTTTATGTTCATTTATATGCTATATTTTTACCACTAGATTTATAAATTCAGTTCTCCTTTGAATAAGTTACTGTCTGTTTTCTTTACTAGTGAAAGAAATACAAATGAATTGTTGAAGCCTTTGTCATTCAAGATGACTACTTTCAAAACTCAGGCTGGCATATCTTACTTATTTCCTATTTATAAAGCCTATAATTATCATTGGCACATGTATTCAGAACTAATTATATCTGAATTTTAATGATTAACTTACATGTTCAGAGTATAATTTAAATTCCATGTATTAAGGTAGTTCTTCCTTATTTCTTTGTTATTGATGTTTGGAATGAATCAAACATGCAGTATATATGAGTGATACATATTAGACAGTATAAGACTTAATCAAGTGTATGATTGACTCTAGCTTGTTTAGGTCAAATCTGTAAGAACATAAAAGTCCATGTTTTATTGTATAGTTTGAAGGCAGGAGAAAATTTAAAGTCTTAGTTGTGGTCTGATATGTCCTTGACCTTGAATAAAAAGGTCACATAAGGTACATGAGTGAAAAGCAATAAGGGCTGTTGTGGATGGAAGATCTGATTTTGTGCCTATCACATTCTGCATTATAGTCTGAATTTCCAGGTTCCTGCTCAATGGTTAACTTTGATTATTTCAGCATATGAATGTTTACATAGGTCTTTTCAGCTAGTGAAAAGGAAAACTGACTTAAGTACCCAACTGATGACTTTGTTTCATACAATGCTATCTATAATACATGACTGATTGCAGTATGTTATTTTACGTACTTAGATGTGGAAAGGAAGTAGGAGAACTGGGAAACATACCTTGTGAGAGGCTGTAACTAATATTTTTCCCACTGCATGAAGTACTATAAAAGACTTTGTTAAACTACCCTTAATTATAACTTTTGATGTTATTATTAGGAATATATTCATTACAGATAAGCATACTTGAAGTATTCCAGGAAAAGAAACACAATTGGTCCTGTTTATTGTAATGTGAATCATAATGTGGTTTTGATTGTAATGGATAAAACTTAAATTATTTTGGGTCACTCCAAGACAATTTTTCCGATGACTGGTACCCAAAATAGATTCGATTAGTCCTTTGGAAAGGCATTGTATTTGTTTTATTCTTTTCTGGTGAGATTATTCCTTTAATGTGTACAGAAGTCTTCATTGGAACTTATGTCTCTTTAAGGTTGGCCACTATCATAACAAGATTTCTCTTCCAATTATCAATTTCTTAATCCCCTTTAAGCATTTCTGTCAACATTACAATATTTTTCATACAATTACTGCTTGTCTTTGCCATGTTCACTGTGTCAGAAATCATTATCAAAAATATGAGGTGATAATAGAAATATAATATCAGAGCAGCCTATGCTATCCTACAAAAGAACCAGAAACTCACAAGATATGCCTTTGCCTGATGTTGGCTTTCATTATCCTGTTACATTTGTCTTAGAATTGAGCGGACAATGCTAGCAATCTCAGGTGTAGATAAAACACTAAGAATGTTTCTTACTTTAAATTATGTCTTTAGGTTCCAAAATGTATTTAGTCTCTCTTTTCTGGGATATCGTGAGAAGTGATCTGCCTTATTCAGACATTCAAATGCAGGCCATTGCACTTAATAATAAAACCACTTAAAGTAAAACAACATGTTTTTGGCAGCAATTTTGACCAGGGTAGAATGATAGCTAGCCTGCTTCCCTGAAGACACCATAGCCTGAGGCATCCCAAGAGATCTTCTGAACTCAGGGCATCTGGAAAGTACACTCCTGAATTCCCACAGCTACCACTGGGAGCCCAGTGGACTTTGGACCCATCAACCTCCCACCTCTCCCAAAAAAGAAAAGCCTGCCTGCAGAATCCCACTCCCCTTCTTGCAGGCTGTTTCTGCCAGGGCAGACTGCTAGCTAGTCTTCCCCACTGAAGACACCAAGCCTGAAGCATTCCAAAGAGATCATCTGCACACAGGGCATCTGCTTGAAGGCATCCATGAATCTCTGTTGCATACAGGGCAACTGTGCAACTGATTGCCATCGTGAGTGCTCCCCTGAAGACACCACAGCTTGAAGGCATCCCAGGTGTTCGTCTGCACACAAGGCAACTAGGTAGCCAACACTACAGTCTGAAGACTTCCAGGGGCTCCACTGCATGAAGGGCAACTGACCCAACAGGATGAAAGTATCCCTGGAGTTCTGCTGCACAAAGGGAACTAGAATTCACAGTCCATAGCCTCCCCTCAAGAACAGCTTCACACGGAAAAACAGCTTGACTGCTCCTCTGAAGACCCAACAGTCTGAAGACCTCCCAGGAGATCTGCTGAAGCCAGGGCCACAGATCAGAAGCTTCTTTGCCCCTCAGAAGATCCCCCATAGTCAGAAGACCCCATTGGAGGTCTGCTACAACCAGGACCACAGGCCTGAAGCAACCCAGGGACAAAAGAGGCAGACTTCAGACAGAGTCATCCAGACCAGCAAATATCAGGGACAACCAGATGACAAGAAGCTAGCACAAGACCACAAGCAACAGAAGCCAAAATAAGTGGCATCATCAGAACCCAATTCTCTTACCACAGTAAGCCCTAAATACACTAACACCCCTGAAAATCAGGAAGCTGACCTAAAAGATATCTCATAAAGATAATAGAGTCCTTTAAGGAGGATACAAATAACTCACTAAAAGAAATACAGGAAAACACAGGTAAAGATAGAAACCCTTAAAGAGGAAACAAATATATCCCTTAAAGAAATAGAGGGAAAGAAAATCAAACAGGTGAAGAAATTGAATAAAGTGATCCAGAACCTAAAAGTAGAAGTAGAAGCAATGAAGAAAACACAAATTGAGGCAAACCTGGAAATGGCAAACCTAGAAGAGAGGTCAAGAATTACAAATGTAAGCATCACCAACAGAATAGAAGAGATAGGAGAATCTCAGGTGTAGAAAATAACTTAGAAGAGATTGACACAACTGTGAAAGAAAATTCAAACACAGAAAATGCTAACCCAACACTTCTAGGAATTTCAGGACACAATGAAAATATCACAACCACATATTATTGGAATAGAGGAGAACAAAGATTCCCAGCTCAAAGGACCTGAAAATATCTTCAACAAAATTATAGAAGAAAATTTCCTGAAGCTAAAGAAAGAGATAGCCATAAATGTACAAGAAGCCTATAGAACACCATACAAATGGAAGCAGAAGAGAAAATCCTCTCATCACATGATAATCAAAACACTAAATGCACAGAACAAAGAATATTAAAAGCTTCAAGAGAAGAGGCCCAAGTAAGATATATAGGTAGATCTACCACAATTATTCCAGACTCTTGACAGACACTGAAAGCCAGAAGAGCCTAGTCAGAGTAAGAGAACACAGATGACATCCCAGGCTACTCTACCCAGCAAAACTTTCAATCAACATAGACGGAGAAAGAAAAATATTCCAGAAATAAAATTCAAACAGTATCTATCTACCAATCCAGCCCTACACAGGATTCTAGAAGAAAAACTCCAACACAAGGAGGGTGCCTACAACAAAGAAAAGACAAGATATTAATCAGAGCACAAGAAAGCCAAAGGGAGTGAACCACATGCACATAATGTTATCTACAAAAATGAACATAACAGGAAGTAACAATCATCTGTCTTTAATACCTCCCAATATTAACAGACTAAACTCACCTATAAAAGATTTAAGCTTACAGACTGGATAAGCAAACAGGAACCATCATATTGCTGCATAAACAAACAAACAAACAAACAAAACAAAACAAATAAGCAAAAAATACATCCATAACAACTACCTCAGAGTAAAAGGTTGGAAAAAAGCAAATGATCCCAAGAAACAAGCTGAATTTGCCATCCTAATATCCAATACAATAGACTTCCAAAAGTTATTAAGTGAGATGAGGAAAGACACTTCATATTCATCAAAGGGAGAATTCATCAAAAGAAAGTATCAATTCTGAATATATATGCTCCAAATGCAAGAAAAACCATGTTCATAAAAGAAACTTTACTAAAGCTCAAAATACATATTGAACCCCACGCAATAAGAGTGGGAGTCTTCAATTGCCCACTCTCACTAATGGACAGGTCATTGAAAGAGAAACTAAACAGAGACAAGATGAAACTAATAGAGGTTATGAACCAAATGGATTTATCAGATATCTACAGAACATTTCAGCCTAAAAAAATACACCTTCTTTTCGGCACCTCATGCTACCTTCTCCAAAGTCAACCATATAATTGGTCACAAAACAAGCTTCAACTGATACAATAAGATTGAAACAATCCCATGCATCACCATGGCCTAAGGCTAGTCTTCAACAACAAAATCAACCGAAAGTTGACATACACATGGAAACTGTTACAATGCTCTACTCAGTGATAACTTGGTCAGGGAAGAAATAAAGAAAGAAATTAAAGACTTTCTGGAATTTACTGGAAATGTAGACACAACATACCCAAACTTATAGAACACAGTGAAAGCAATGCTAAGAGGAAAATTCAGAGCACTAAGTGCCCTGGTAAAGAAACTGGAAAGATCTTACACCAGCAACTTAACCGAGAATGTGGTGGGAGGGAGAGAGGGAGGGAGATACCTGAAGAGTAAGAGGGGAATATGATCTGGTATCGGGTGGGGGAAAAGACTGAAGCCCTGTGGCAAGCAGAAAGAGTGGAGGTGAGAGACTCTCAGGAATTCAAAGGGAGGGACCTTAAATGAAATGCCCTAAAGTTGGGTGAGAGAACTTGTAGAGCCCCCATCGGGCAGAAAGACAGGACATCAAGTGGGAGAGGGGGTTCCCATACCACTGTCAAAAACACTGATCCAGAATTGTTCCTGTCTGAAAGAACGGCAGTGACAAAAATGGAGAAGAGCCTGAGAAAAGGAGATCCAGAGACAAGCTCAAAGTAGAATTCAGCTCAAGCGGAGGCCCCAAGGCCTGACAGTATTATTGAGGCTATGGAGTGTTCACAAAAAGGGACCTATCATGACTGGCCTCCGAAAGACCCAACAAGCAGCTGAAAGAGTCAGATTTATGCCCAAGCAAAGGACAGAAGCTGCTGATCCCTGTGGTAGAATTAGAAAAGAAACTGGAAGAAGCTGAGGAGGAGAATGATCCTTTAGGAGGACCAGCATCTCTAAGACAATGGACCATCAACCAGGCAGCATACGCCAGCTGGTATGATATGCGACCCCCAACGCATATACAGCAAAGAACTGCTGGTTTTGTATTCAGTCAGAAAAGATGCAACGTACCCTCAAGAGACTGGAGGCCCCGTGGAGTGGAGTGGTCTGATGGGGTGGGATGTGGGGGTGGGATATGGGGATATCTGCCTGGAGACTAGGGAAGGAGGAGGTATTTCATAAGGAACAGTCAGAGAGTGGACCAAGAGGTATATAAAATCTGGAGTGAAAAAAAAATTAAAGAAAATTAAAGAAAAAGAAAACCAGAATGTTTTAAGCTTTTTTTTTTATTCCATATATTAGTATAATAAATGTAGAACGAGGGCTCCAATTTCTTTCTGAGATGAGGGTCATAATTGATATGTAGTCTATGATAGAGTCTTCACAATGTATTCCACAGGACATATTGCAGCTCCCTTCGGAGTAGTGAAAACAGAAATTTCAGGTTTAAAGAGAATAATTAATTTGTCTTAGTAAACTCTGTTAAGTGTGAGGTCCTTTTGAGTATCTATAACCAAAGTACCTGAGAACAACTTAAAGCAGGAGGGCACATGGTTTTAGCGGAGTCTTGAGTGATGACAACATATACAGAATAAATGTTCACAAAGTCCTAGAGCAGGTGTGGCTCTACAGCTCACATATGGCATGAAGCACAGAATAAAGGACAGACTGCAAATCTGTTGTAGCTTTCTATGATGGATATTTCTGTTTGTCAACTTGACTCTATCTGGAATGATCTACAATCCAGAATTGGAGGGCTCACCTGTGATACAGATCTTGAGGCTGGGAGATTCAAGTTTCTGACCTGGATCTTGGCATTGAGATTTTTTTTCCTTTTTCTTTATTGGATATTTTCTTTATTTACATTGCAAATGTTATCCCCCTTTCCAGTTTCCCCTCCAGGAACACACTATCCAATCTCCCCTCCCCCTCCTTGGAGGATACTCCTCCACTTACCCAACCACTCCCTTCTATCTTCCCACCCTTGCATTCCTCTACACTGGGGCACCCAAACTTCAGACGATCAAGGTCCTCTCCTCCCTTTGATGCTCAACAAGGCCATCCTCTGCTACATATGTGACTGGAGCCACATGTAGTCTTGTTGGTGATTTAGTCCCTGGGAGCTCTGGGTTGCCTGGTTCATTGATATTGTTGTTCTTCCTATGGGGTTGCAAACACCTTCAGCTCCTTCAGTCTTTCCTCTAACTCCTCAGTTGGGGACCCAGTTCTCAGTCCAATAGTTGGCTGCAAGCATCCACCTCTGTATTTGTCAGGCTCTGGCAGAGCCTCTATGAGACAGCTATGCCAGGCCCCTGTCAGTATGAACTTCTTGGCATCAGCAATAAGGTATGGGTTTGATGACTGTGTATGGAATGGATCCTCAGGTGGGGCAGTCTCCAGATGTCTTTTCCTTCAGTCTCTGCTCCATGCTTTGTCTCCATATTTCCTCCTGTGAGCATTTTCTTCTGCCTCTAAGAAGGACTGAAGCATCCACACTTTTTCTTCTTCTTGAACTTCATGTGGTCTGTAAATTGTATCTTGGGTATTCTGAGGTTTTGGGCTAATATTCACTTATCAGTGAGTGCATACTATGTGTGTTCTTATTCTGGCATTGAAATTTTGAGGGATAGTGGCTATGAAAATCTTAGGCCCAGGCAAGGTAGTACATGCCCTTAATCCCAGGAGACTAAGGCATGGAGATTTCTGAGTTCAAGGTCAGCCTGGGACAAAACAAGTCCCAGATCCAGGCACAGTAGTACACACCTTTAATCTGAGTGACAGTTCCACTGGAGACCTACAAAAGAACATTTGAAGAATGAAGATTTGCTCATCTTTGTCTGCTTGCATTTACTTGTCAACACATTTGTTGGGGTCTACCTCTATAGAAGACCACCTGAAATAACTACCTTTGTGGGACTAAGCAACTGCTAGATCCTTGGACTTCCCATTCTCAGCTCACCATTGTTGGGGAATTGACTGAAGACTGTAAGTCATTGTAACAAATTCCCTTACTATATAGATTATCCATAAGTTCTGTGACTCTAGAGAACCCTGACTAATACAGAAGTTAGTACCAGGGACTAGGGTATTGCTGTGAACAGACTATGACCAAGGCAAATCTTACAAGGTCAACAAATTAATTGGGGTTGGCTTACAGGTTCAGAGGTTCAGTCTATTATCATCAAAGTGGGAGTATGGCAGCATTTAGGTAGGCATGATACAGGCAGAGCTGAGAGGTCTACATCTTCATCTGGAGGCTAGTAGTAGAATACTACTAGAATGAGGGTCTTAAGGCCCACTCCCTGTGATACACATACTCCAACAATGCCACACCTATTCCAACATGGCCACACCTTCTAATAGTGCCACTCCCTGGGCCAATCATATACAAATAATAACACATTACCACGCAGGATCCCACTAATCTACTTCTTCAACCAGTACCACCTTCTAAAATGGCGTCTTCAGTTGGTGATGAATATTTAGTGTATGAGCATGTGGGTGACATTTATTATTCAGTTTGAATTTCTTGAGTTGAAACTAGGTGTAATCAGCCCAGTGACAACTTTTGAAAAACATAAGAAACATCTCAGACATGAAGTAAAACATTTATATAGAATAATGTATAGAAGGCTGATGCCTCATACAAATGCTCTTACATATGAAGCAAAACCAACGCAAACAAAATCAAACAAAAGCATTCATGATATAAATAAATATTTATGAGTATAATGAGTATAGCAATTTTAATACATTGTACTATGAACTTTGAGAAGAATCTTTTTTTTTTTTTTTTATTATTAACTTGAGTATTTCTTATATACATTTCAATGTTATTCCCTTTCCGGTTTCGGGCAAACATCCCCCTCCCCCCCCTTCCTTATGGGTGTTCCTCCCAACCCTCCCCCCTTGCTGCCCCCCCCCAACAGTCTAGTTCACTAGAGGTTCAGTCTTAGCAGGACCCAGGGCTTCCCCTTCCACTGGTGCTCTTACTAGGATATTCATTGCAACCTACGAGGTCAGAGTCCAGGGTCAGTCCATGTATAGTCTTTGGGTAGTGGCTTAGTCCCTGGAAGCTCTGGTTGGTTGGCATTGCTGTACATATGGGGTCACGAGCTCCTTCAAGCTCTTCCAGTTCTTTCTCTGATTCCTTCAACAGGGGTCCCGTTCTCAGTTCAGTGGTTTCCTGCTGGCATACGCCTCTGTATTTGCTGTATTCTGGCTGTGTCTCTCATGAGCGATCTGCACTCACATTTTGATCATCCGTCTTGAGTTTCATTTGTTCTAGGCATCTAGGGTAACTCAAGCATTTGGGCTATAA
The DNA here is from genome assembly GCF_011064425.1 of Rattus rattus. Taxonomy (NCBI): domain Eukaryota; kingdom Metazoa; phylum Chordata; class Mammalia; order Rodentia; family Muridae; genus Rattus; species Rattus rattus. Next base: position 50,305,618 of record NC_046164.1, on the reverse strand, counting down.
TAGCCACTTATCAATGAGTACATACCATGTATGTCTTTCTGTGATTAGGTTACCTCACTCAGGATGATATTTTCCAGTTCCAACCATTTGCCCTACTTAATTTCATAAAGTCATTGTTTTGATAGCTGAGTAATATTCCATTGTGTAGATGTACCACATTTTCTGTATCCATTCCTCTGTTGAAGGGCATCTGGGTTCTTTCCAGCTTCTGGCTATTATAAATAAGGGGCATGCGATGAACATAGTGGAGCACGTGTCTTTTTATATGTTGGGGCATCTTTTGGGTATATGCCCAGGAGAGGTATAGCTGGATCCTCAGGCAGTTCAATGTCCAATTTTCTGAGGAACCTCCAGACTGATTTCCAGAATGGTTGTAGCAGTCTGCAACCCCACCAACAATGGAGGAGTGTTCCCCTTTCTCCACATCCTTGCCAGCATTTGCTGTCACCTGAGTTTTTGATCTTAGCCATTCTCACTGGTGTGAGGTGAAATCTCAGGGTTGTTTTGATTTGCATTTCCCTTATGACTAACGATGTTGAACATTTCTTTAGGTGTTTCTCAGCCATTCGGCATTCCTCAGCTGTGAATTCTCTGTTTAGCTCTGAACCCCATTTTTTTAATAGGGTTATTGTCTCCCTTGCTGTCTAACTTCTTCAGTTCTTTGTATATTTTGGATATAAGGCCTCTATCTGTTGTAGGATTGGTAAAGATCTTTTCCCAATCTGTTGGTTGCCGTTTTGTCCTAACCACAGTGTCCTTTGCCTTACAGAAGCTTTGCAGTTTTATGAGATCCCATTTGTCGATTCTTGATCTTAGAGCATAAGCCATTGGTGTTTTGTTCAGGAAATTTTTTCCAGTGCCCATGTGTTCCAGATGCTTCCCTAGTTTTTCTTCTATTAGTTTGAGGTGTCTGGTTTGATGTGGAGGTCCTTGATCCCACTTGGACTTAAGCTTTTGTACAGGGTGATAAGCATGGATCGATCTGCATTCTTCTACATGTTGACCTCCAGTTGAACCAGCACCATTTGCTGAAAATGCTATCTTTTTTCCATTGGATGGTTTTGGCTCCTTTGTCAAAAATCAAGTGACCATAGGTGTGTGGATTCATTTCTGGGTCTTCAATTCTGTTCCATTGGTCTATCTGTCTGTCTCTGTACCAATACCATGCAGTTTTTATCACTATTGCTCTGTAATACTGCTTGAGTTCAGGGATAGTGATTCCCCTGAAGTCCTTTTATTGTTGAGGATAGTTTTAGCTATCCTGGGTTTTTTGTTATTCCAGATGAATTTGCAAATTGTTCTGTCTAACTCTTTGAAGAATTGGATTGGTATTTTGATGGGGATTGCATTGAATCTGTAGATCGCTTTTGGTAAAATGGCCATTTTTACTATATTAATCCTGCCAATCCATGAGCATGGGAGATCTTTCCACCTTCTGAGGTCTTCTTCAATTTCTTTCTTCAGTGTCTTGAAGTTCTTATTGTACAGATCTTTACTTGCTTGGTTAAGTCACACCGAGGTATTTTATATTATTTGGGTCTATTATGAAGGGTGTCGTTTCCCTAATTTCTTTCTCGGCTTGTTTCTCTTTTGTGTAGAGGAAGGCTACTGATTTATTTGAGTTAATTTTATACCCAGCCACTTTGCTGAAGTTGTTTATCAGCTTTAGTAGTTCTCTGGTGGAACTTTTGGCATCACTTAAATATACTATCATATCATCTGCAAATAGTGATATTTTGACTTCTTCTTTCCGATCTGTATCCCCCTTGATCTCCTTTTTTGTTGTCTGATTGCTCTGGCTAGAACTTCAAGAACTATATTGAATAAGTAAGGGAGAGAGTGGGCAGCCTTGTCTAGTCCCTGATTTTAGTGGGGATTGCTTCAAGTTTCTCTCCATTTAGTTTAATGTTAGCAACTGGTTTGCTGTATATGGCTTTTACTATGTTTAGGTATGGGCCTTGTATTCCTATTCTTTCCAGGACTTTTATCATGAAGGGGTGTTGAATTTTGTCAAATTCTTTCTCAGCATCTAATGAAATGATCATGTGGTTTTGTTCTTTCAGTTTGTTTATATAATGGATCACGTTGATGGTTTTCCGTATATTAAACCATCCCTGCATGCCTGGGATGAAGCCTACTTGATCATGGTGGATGATTGTTTTGATGTGCTCTTGGATTCGGTTTGCCAGAATTTTGTTGAGTATTTTTGCGTCAATGTTCATAAGGGAAATTGGTCTGAAGTTCTCTTTCTTTGTTGGGTCTTTGTGTGGTTTAGGTATAAGAGTAATTGTGGCTTCATAGAAGGAGTTCGGTAGTGCTCCATCTGTTTCAATTTTGTGGAATAGTTTGGATAATATTGGTATGAGGTCTTCTATGAAGGTCTGATTGAATTCTGCACTAAACCCGTCTGGACCTGGGCTCTTTTTGGTTGGGAGACCTTTAATGACTGCTTCTATTTCCTTAGGAGTTATGGGATTGTTTAACTGGTTAATCTGTTCCTGATTTAACTTTCGTACCTGGTATCTGTCTAGAAATTGTCCATTTCCTGTAGATTTTCAAGTTTTGTTGAATATAGGCTTTTATAGTAAGATCTGATGATTTTTGAATTTCCTCTGAATCTGTAGTTATGTCTCCCTTTTCATTTTGATTTTTGTTAATTTGGACGACACTCTCTGTGTCCTCTCGTTAGTCTGGCTAGGGTTTATCTATCTTGTTGATTTTCTCAAAGAACCAACTTTTTGGTTCTGTTGATTCTTTCTATGGTCCTTTTTGTTTCTACTTGGTTGATTTCAGCTCTGAGTTTGATTATTTCCTGCCTTCTCCTCCTCCTGGGTGTATTTGCTTCTTTTTGTTCTAGAGCTTTTAGGTGTGCTGTCAAGCTGCTGACATATGCTCTCTCCTGTTTCTTTCTGCAGGCACTCATCGCTATGAGTTTTCCTCTTAGCACAGCTTTCATTGTGTCCCATAAGTTTGGGTATGTTGTACTTTCATTTTCATTAAATTCTAAAAAGTTTTTAATTTCTTTCTTTATTTCTTCCTTGACCAGGTTATCATTGAGTAGAGCATTGTTCAATTTCCACGTATATGTGGGCATTCTTCCCTTATTGTTATTGAAGACCAGCTTTAGGCCGTGGTGGTCCGATAGCACACATGGGATTATTTCTACCTTTCTGTACCTGTTGAGGCCCGTTTTTTGCCCAATTATATGGTCAATTTTGGAGAAAGTACCATGAGGAACTGAGAAGAAGGTATATCCTTTTGCTTTAGGGTAGAACGTTCTATAAATATCCTTTAAGTCCATTTGGCTCATGACTTCTCTTAGTCTGTCTACGTCTCTATTTAATTTCTGTTTCCATGATCTGTCCATTGATGAGAGTGGGGTGTTGAAATCTCCTACTATTATTGTGTGAGGTGCAATGTGTGTTTTGAGCTTTAGTAAGGTTTCTTTTACGTATGTAGGTGCCCTTGTATTTGGGGCATAGATATTTAGCATTGAGAGTTCATCTTGGTGGATTTTTTCCTTTGATGAATATAAAGTGTCCTTCCTTATCTTTTTGATGACTTTTAGTTGAAATTGATTTTATTTGATATTAGAATGGCTACTCCAGCTTGCTTCTTCTGACCATTTGCTTGGAAAGTTGTTTCCCCCAGCCTTTCACTCTGAGGTAGTGTCTGTCTTTGTCTCTGAGGTGTGTTTCCTGTAGGCAGCAGAATGCAGGGTCCTCGTTATATCCAGTTTGTTAATCTATGTCTTTTTATTGGGGAGTTGAGGCCATTGATGTTGAGAGATATTAAGGAATAGTGATTATTGCTTCCTGTTATATTCATATTTGGATGTGAGGTTGCATTTGTGTGCTTTTCTTCTCTTTGTTTTGTTGCCAAGTGATTAGTTTCTTGCCTCTTTTGGGGTATAGCTTGCCTCCTTATGTTGGGCTTTTACCATTTATTATCCTTTGTAGTGCTGGATTTGTAGAAAGATACTGTGTAAATTTGGTTTTGTCATGGAATATCTTTGTTTCTCCATCTATGTTAATTGAGAGTTTTGCAGGATACAGTAGCCTGGGCTGGCATTTGTGTTCTCTTAGGGTCTGTATGACATCAGTCCAGGATCTTCTGGCCTTCATAGTTTCTGGCGAGAAGTCTGGTGTGATTCTGATAGGTCTGCCTTTATATGTTACTTGACCTTTTTCCCTTACTGCTTTTAATATTCTTTCTTTATTTTGAGCGTTTAGTGTTTTGACTATTATGTGACGGGAGGTGTTTCTTTTCTGGTCCAATCTATTTGGAGTTCTGTAGGCTTCTTGTATGCCTATGGGTATCTCTTTTTTTAGGTTAGGGAAGTTTTCTTCTATGATTTTGTTGAAGATATTTACTGGTCCTTTGAGCTGGGAGTCTTCACTCTCTTCTATACCTATTATCCTTAGGTTTGATCTTCTCATTGAGTCCTGGATTTCCTGTATGTTTTGGACCAGTAGCTTTTCCGCTTTACATTATCTTTGACAGTTGAGTCAATGATTTCTATGGAATCTTCTGCTCCTGAGATTCTCTTCCATCTCTTGTATTCTGTTGGTGAAGCTTGTATCTACAGCTCCTTGTCTCTTCTTTTGGTTTTCTATATCCAGGGTTATTTCCATGTGTTCTTTCTTGATTGCTTCTATTTCCATTTTTAATTCCTTCAACTGTTTGATTGTGTTTTCCTGGAATTCTTTCACGGATCTTTGCGATTCCTCTCTGTAGGCTTCTACTTGTTCTCTAAGGGAGTTCTTCACGTCTTTCTTGAAGTCCTCCAGCATCATGATCAAATCTGATTTTGAAACTAGATCTTGCTTTTCTGGTGTGTTTGGATATTCCATGTTTGTTTTGGTGGGAGAATTGGGCTCCGATGATGCCATGTAGTCTTGGTTTCTGTTGCTTGTGTTTCCCTAGTGTTACTTTGAATTTGCCTCTCGCCATCAGATTATCTCTGTAGTGTTATTTTTGTTTGTTCTGCTAATTCTGACAGTGGCTAGACTGTCCTATAAGCCTGTGTGTCAGAGTGGAGGCTGTAGACCTGTTTTACTGTTTTCTTTCAGCCAGTTTATGGGGACAGAGTGTTCTGCTTTTTTGTGTGTGTAGTTTTGTCCCTCCCAGAGGTCTTCAGCTGTTCCTGTGGGCCTGTGTCTTGAGTTCACCAGGCAGGTCACTTGCAGCAGAAAAGTTGGTCTTACCTGTGGTCCCGGAGGGCTCTGGATTGTCACTTGCAGCAGGTGCTGCCTTTGGGCTCTCTTCACTGTGGCAGCACTTCAAGGGGAAGATCTGCGCCGCCCTTTCCGGGAGGTTCCGTGCACCAGGGTTCCAGATGGCCTCCGGTGTTTTCCTCTGGAATCAGTAATGTGTGCAGAGAGCAGTCTCTTCTGGTTTCGCAGACTTGTCTGCCTCTCTGAAGGTTTAGCTCTCCCTCCCACAGGATTTGGGTGCAGAGAACTGTTTATCCGGTCTGTTTCCTTCAGGTTCCGGCGGTGTCTCAGGCAGGGCTCCTGCCTCACCTGGGCCCTCTCCCACGGGAGCCCAGAGGCCTTATACAGTTTCCTCTTGGGCCAGGGATGTGGGCAGGGGTGGGCAGTGTTGGTGGTCTCTTCTGCTCTGCAGCCTCAGGAGTGCCCACCTGACCAGGCGGTAAGGTATCTCTCCCACGGGTTCTCGAGAAGAATCTTTAAGAATAGCATTTTATGGAGTATATGTTAAAACAATAATGAATAGTTTTTCTCAAAAATTATTTGGTATTTTTTCCCTAATTCAACCAGAGGGGTCAGTAGCTTCTGTTTGTTGGTTGGGTACAGATATGTACATATGACTCTTTCAGCTGCTTGTTGGGTCTTTTGGAGAACAGGCATGGTAGGTCCCTTTTTGTGATGGTAGGCCCCATTTTGTGAATGTTCCATAGCTTCAGTAATGGTGTCAGGTCTTGGGGCCTCCCCTTGAGCTGAAACCCACTTTGAGCCTGACACTGGATCTTCATTTCCCCAGACTCTTCTCCATTTCCATCCCTGCATTTCTTTTAGACAGGAAGAATTATGGGTCAGAGCTTTGGTTGTGGGATAGTAACTTCATCCCAATCACGTTAAATTTTAGATATACTAGAGAAAGAAGTAGTAAGAATTAATTGTGGATATAATAAGTGGTTAAGATGGCTTGAGTGTTGCCAACAAGAGATTGGGTTTAATATGAGAAACCTATGATAGAATATGTGTGTTACCACAGTGAAGTACATTGATTTAAATACTAACCAAGTTTATAAAAACAATATGTATGGAAATTAATAATACTGAAAACTCTATTTTTAATGTGTAAATATCTTCTAAACTTATTTCTTCCTTAAACATTGAACATAGTCAAAATCTAGTGCCCTACATAGATAAATTACAATTTAATTAAATGCTTTTCAATTATAAAGATCCCAACATGACAAAATCACTCAGAAGAGGAATCCACACATCTTACTCTGCAACGTTAGAAGCACTAACTTTATATGTCACATTGACTCATTTAATTCTGTACCAAGTCACTGAGGGTAGAACTCACATTTTCTCTTCACAGATAGTGGAAAGAGACTCAGTTGCCCAACTTTTTATAACTGTAATGTAGTAGTATCAGAATTCAGACTTGAGTCCATAACTCTGCACTGGAGCATTACATTGGGAAAATTCTCACATGTGTAGCATCAGGCTGTCTAACAGTAAGTGAGCCATGGAAATAATTGGTTCCAGCTCAAATATCCCAACTCATGTGTATAGGAAAGATGCCTAGAAAGAGACATTTTTAAAAACACAAAGGAGACTGATTCTAATGGCACCTATACTATGTGGTAAGAATAGAATGGTTGTCCAAACTGCTTCTCAGGCACAATGATTAGAAGCATGTAATCAGTAACATTGATTAGAAATAAGAACCAATTTTAGCAGTAGAAAAAAATTAAAAGCCTCATACTTTAAAAATTATAATGCTTAAATTTTTTGTTTGCTACTAAATGTTAACTCACCTTCTGGTCAGAGACAGTCTTGTGGTTTTGTTTTTGTTTTATTTTTGTTTTTTGTTATTTTTTAAAAAATATTTATTGCTACAAAATTAATAAAACATAGTATGAATAAAGACATAAAATCTGAGTTCGGGGATAGTGATTCCCCCAGAGGTCCGCTTATTGTTGAGGATAGTTTTAGCTATCCTGTGTTTTTTTGTTATTCCAGTTGAACTTGCAAATTTTTCTGTCTAACTTTATAAAGAATTGTGTTGGAATTTTGATGGGAATTTCATTGAATCCGTAGATTGCTTTTGGTTAAAATAGCCATTTTTACTATATTAACCCTGCCAATCCATGAGCATGGGAGATCTTTCTTTCTGAGATCTTCAATTTCTTTCTTCAAAGGCTTGAAATTCTCATCATACAAATCTTTCATTTGCTTGGTTAAGGTCACGCCGAGGTATTCTATATTATTTGGGAATCTTATGCGTTTCCCTAATTTCTTTCTCAGCTTATTTCTCTTTTGTGTAGAGGAAGGCTACTGATTTATTTGAGTTAATTTTATACAAACCCACTTTGCTGAAGGTGTTGATCAGGTTTAGTAGTTCTCTGGTGGAACTTTTGGGATCACTTAAATATAAAATCAAATTGTCTGCAAATAGTGATATTTGGACTTATTCCTTTCCAATCTGTATCCTGTTGATCTCCTTTTTTTGTCTGATTGCTTTGGCTAGGACTTGGAGAACTATATTGAATAAGTATGGAGAGAATGGGCACTATCTAGTCCCTGATTTTAGTGGGATTGCTTCAAGTTTCTCTCCATTTAGTTTAATATTAGCTACTGGTTTGCTGTATATGGCTTTTACTATGTTTAGGTATGGGCCTTGAATTTCTGTTCATTCCCGGACTTTTATCATGAAGGGGTGTTGAATTTTGTCAAATGCTTTCTCAGTATCTAGTTAAATGATCATGTGGTTTTTATCTTTCAGTTTGTTTATATAGTGGATTACATTGATGGTTTTCCATATATTAACCATTCCTGCATGCCTAGAATGAAGCCTACTTGGTCATGATGGATAATTGTTTTGATGTGCTCTTGGATTTGGTTTGAAAGAATTTTATTGAGTATCTTCGCATCGATATTCATAAGGACAATTGGTCTAATGTTAACTTTCTTTGTTGGGTCTTTGTGTGGTTTAGGTATAAGAGTAATTCTGGCTTCGTAGAAGGAATTCTGTAGCACCCCATCTCTTTCAATTTTGTGGAATAGTTTGGATAGTATTGGTATGAGGTCTTCTATGAAGATCTGATAGAATTTTGCACTGAACCCATTTGTACCTGTGCTCTTTTTGGTTGGGAGACTTTTAATGACTTCTTCCATTTCTTTAGGAGTTATGGGGTTGTTTAAATGGTTTATTTGTTCTTGACTTTACTTCAATACCTGGTATCTGTCTAGGCAATTTTCCATTTCCTCCTGATTGTCAAGTTTTGTTGAATATAGGCTTTTGTAGTAGGATCTGATGATTTTTTTGAATTTCTTCTGATTCTGTTGTTATGTCTCCTTTTTCATTTCTGATTTTGTTAATTTGGACACACTCTCTGTGTCCTCTGGTTAGTCTGGCTAATGGTTTATCTATCTTGTTGATTTTCTCAAAGAACCAGCTTTTGGTTCTGTTGATTCTTTGTATAGTCCTTTTTGTTTCTACTTGGTTGATTTCAGCTATGAGTTTAATTATTTCCTGCCTTCTGCTCCTCCTGGTTGCATTTGCTTCTTTTTATTCTAGAGATTTTAGGTGTGCTTTCATGCTGGTGATATATGCTCTCTCCTGTTTCTTTCTGCAGGCACTCAGAGCTATGAGTTTCCCTAATAGCAGAGCTTTCATTGTGTCCCAAAAGTTTGGAAATGTTGTATTTTCATTTTCATTAAATTTTAAGAAGTCTTTAATTTCTCTCTTTATTTCTTTCTTGACCAGGTTATCATTGAGTAGAACATTGTTCAACTTCCATGTATATGTGGGCATTCTTTCCTTATTATTATTGAAGACCAGTTTTAGCCCGTGATGTTCTGATAGGACACATGGGATTATTTCTATCTTTCTGTATCTGTTGAGACCTATTTAATGACTGATTATGTGGTCAGTTTTGGAGAAAGTACCATGAAGTGGTGAGAGGAAGGTATATCCTCTCGTTTTAGGATAGAATGTTCTATAAATATCTGTTAAATCCATTTGGTTCATGACTTCCCTTAGACTGTCTATGTCTCTGTTTAATTTCTGTTTCCATGATCTCTACATTGATGAGAGTGGGCTGTTGAAATCTCCTGTAAGGTGTAAGGTGCAATGTGTGCTTTGAGCTTTAGTAAGGTTTCTTTTAAGTATGTAGGTGCTCTTGAATTTGGAGCATAGATATTTAGGGTTGATATTTCATCTTGGTGGATTTTTTGTTTGAGGAATATGAAGTGTCTTTCCTTATCTTCTTGATGACTTTTGGTAAAATTGATTTTATTCGATATTAGAATGGCTACTCCTGCTTGTTTCTTCAGACCATTTTCTTGGAAAGTTGTTTTCCAGCCTTTTACTCTGAGGTAGTGTCTGTCTTTGTCTCTGATCTGTGTTTCCTGTAGGCAGCAAAATGTTGGCTCCTCGTTGCGTATCCAGTTAATCTGTGCCTTTTTATTGGGGAATTGAGTCCATTGATGTTGAGAGATATTAAGGAATAGTGATTATTGCTTCCTGTTATATTCGTGTTTGCATGTGAGGTTATATTAGTGTCCTTGTCTTCTCTTTGTTTTCTTGCAAAACGATTAGTTCCTTGCTTTTTCTTGGGTGTAGCTTGCCACCTTGTGTTGGGCTTTACCATTTATTATTCTTTGTAGCTCTGGATTTGTAGAAAGATATTGTATAAATTTGGTTTTGTCATGGAATATCTTGTTTTCTCCATCTATGTTAATTGAGAGTTTTGCTGGATACAGTAACCTTGACTGGCATTTTTGTTCTCATAGCATTTGTGTGTCATCTGTTCAGGATCTTCTGGCTTTCATACTCTCTGGTGAGAAGTCTGGTGTAATTCTGATAGGTCTGCCTTTACATGTTACTTGACCTTTGCCCTTACTGCTTTTAATATTCTTTCTTTGTTTTGTGCATTTGGTGTTTTGAATATTATGTGACAGGAGGAGTTTCTTTTCTGGTCCAATCTATTTGGAGTTCTGTAGGCTTCTTGTATGTTTATGGGCATCTCCTTCTTTAGGTTAGGGAAGTTTTCTTCTATGATTTTGTTGAAGATATTTACTGGTCCTTTGATTTGGGTGTCTTCACTCTCTTTTATACCTATTATCCTTAGGTTTGATCTTCTCATTGTGTCCTGAGTTTCTTGTATGTTTTGGGCTAGTATCTTTTTTCCCTTTTACATTATCTTTGACAGTTCTGTCGATGATTTCTATGGAATTTTCTGCTCCTGAGATTCTATCCCTTGCATTCTGTTGGTGATTCTTGCATGTACGGCTCTTTGTCTTGTCTTTTGGTTTTCTATATCCAGGGTTGTCTCCCCTTGTGCTTTCTTTATTGCTTCTATTTCCATTTTTAATTCATTCACCTGTTTGATTGTGTTTTCCTGTTATTCTTTCAGGGATTTTTGCATTTCCTCTTTATATGCTTCTGCCTGTTTATTTGTGTCTTCCTACATTTCTCTAAGGTAGTTCCTTTTGTCTTTTTTGATGTCCTTCGTCATCATGATCAAATGTGATCTAGATCTTGCTTTTCTGGTGTGTTTGGATAATCAGTGTTTGCTTTGGTGGGAGAATTGGGCTCCGATGATGCCATGTAGTCTTGTTTTCTGTTGCTTGTGTTTCTGTGCTTATCTCTTGCCATCATATTGTCTCTGGTGTTACCTTGTTCTGCTATTTCTTTTTTTTTTTTTCTGGGGCTGGGGACCGATGTTCTGCTATTTCTGACAGTGGTTAGACCATCCTATAGGCCTGTGTGTCAGTAGTGCTGTAGACCTGTTTTCCTGTTCTCTTTCAGCCAGTTATGGGAACAGAGTGTTCTGCCTTCAGGTGTGTGTGTAGTCGTTCCTGTCTACTGGTCTTCAGGTGTTCCTGTAGGCATGTGTCCTGAGCCCACCAGACAGGTCATCTCTGGTCTTCGGCCTGGAGTCGCTCCTCAGATCCGGGTTTCAACTCTCCATGAGGGCAGCAACCAGAAGGTCCTGCCCAGCCTTCACTCGGGAGCCTGTGCACAGGTGGCCCAGATGGTGCTAGGAATTTTCCTCTACAGTCAGAAATGTGGGCAGAGAGCAGTCTCCTCTGGCTTCCCAGGCTTGTCTCAGGAAACTCTTCTTGAATCCCTCAAGCTACCTCGCGGTGTTACTATTCAGAAAAAGGAATCTCACAAATGTCCTTCAGTCTACTTAGGCTTAAGGAAAGATAGTTTGATATAAAGAGTTAACAGACTACTCACAGCTGTGTAAAATTAGAGGATTTTCTTTCTATGGTGCCATTTTCTCATCAAATAATTATAACTCACTAACTTGATTTAAAACTTAACTTTTATTAAGCATATAAAATGGATGTACTGTTGTGTTACCTGCATTTTCATTTTCATTTTCTCATCACTAGTTGTTGCTTCCTATCTTTATTTTCATGTGTGTGTGTGTGTGTGTGTATATATGATGGCCAAGAAAAATTTTTAATAAGATTATAAGAGGTAAATATAGCCATCCTTTGACTATCTTGATCATTTCATTGTAATACCTATCTTCCACAAACTATGTTATACCCCAAGGGAAGGAACACATCTCTTTTTATGTCTAGACAACTATTTGGGAAAAGTTCCTTTAAAAACTTCACTGAATATATCTAGATTACCTGAAAATATGTCCTTTTGAAACAGAATGTATAATTCTTTCGTTAATCTATCTCCTGCCTAGGGTCCCTTTGGTAATAAATAGGGTCCTTTTCAGACGATTACTCAGTGCTTAGTGTTTGCTCTTTTCCATTCTAGTGGCAGTAACATTTCCCTTCACACCTAATCTCCATTTTATTTTCTGCAAAAAGTTCCACTTTTTACCAACAACTCTAGAATTTCTCTATAAAATTCAAAAATTCAGAATATAGGACTTTTTCCTTAAAGTTGTTTTTTTTTTTTTTAACATATTTTCTTCCACAGGAAGAAAAAAACTGAAAAGTCACACTCCAAATGAGGAAGTTTTGCCAAAAGCTGTCCACATTGATTTCTAGTATTACTAGTCTTCCTACCATTTCTTTCCTTCCCTTCCTCTTCCTGCTCCAACTTCCACTCTCCTTTCCTTCTTTTCTTGCTTGAGTTGAAAGGAGTGAATATTATAGGCATATTTTTCCTGATCTAATTTGTCTCAGATTTTCTCTTGTTGATCATGATTCCCTATCCTTACTGAGATACTTCTTAGCCACCTACTCTAACACAACCCCTTGCCATTTTCTCCCATACCAATACTTTCTCCTTTTTGAATAGGAGAAACCATCATCATTATTTGTCTTGTCCTGTTTACCTTTAATTCTGTTTTTACCCCAACTGTACTCTGGTTTATGAGTAAACGGCTTCAGTTGATCTTTCATTCACATCTGACAACATGCTAATGAATATATGTTCATATTTCAAGAATCTATGATAAATAAATTAATAAGTAGCAATCCTCTCTTTGTTACAGAGGTCAGCTTCCCTTATTAAGTAGAGGTAAATCAAGACTATATGAATCATATACAATCCTAAACATCATAGATGAGTATCATATAGCCTCTTTGTTTAATTAACGCTAACTTCTCCAAAATAACTTTTTCTTGCTATTCATTAATTGAAATATGAAAAATTCTCCTCTTAAGAGGCTATTTTCCTTGAAAAAATCACATATCTGATTTTTATAAAAGATGCAATAAAAAAGGTAAGCAAACAGAATTGACATGAGATAAAAGTATTCTTGCTATGTTTATGCAGGGTTGAAATAACCTGTGTAGTCTCATATTCATTTTCTAATTAACTGGTACAAACAGTTCAAGTACAGCCTAGTAGTTCATTGCTGCAGGTTAAACTGTCTCAGTGGATGTGCAATTCTACAAATGGTCCTGAAATTACAGTAGTTTTATGTATCCACAGGCATTGAAAGCACCCAGCAGCTTTAATTGCCAAAGGAGTAAGATCTGCCTTGCCCCAGCCTTTCCTGTTCTCTGACCTAATTACAAAACACACATTGTCATTTCTGACAAGAGGCTTGAGACAAACAGTAAATAATAAATGATAAAGTCAACTGATTCATGTAGATGAGGCCATATGAATGTATTCAAGACAATTTCTTGGTTCAGAAAATATAGACTTTGGTCAAGTTATATAAAAATTTTGTTGAATGAAAACTATAGCATATAAACTTTGTAGAATGTGACTTTCTATCACACATGATCTGTGATTTCCCAAAATAAAATATCTGGCATAGGCAAATGTGCCTGTCAGACAGTTACTGTTAGAGGGGTTAGCCTATTTAAAAAAAACACACAGATGACTTCACGTTAAAAAAAACAAGAAAAAGTTAAGGCCCTTTCAAAAATACTCTTATAAATAGGTAATTAACAGGTAAAAACAATTAATAATCTATTTAGAGGTAATTTTCATCTTTGGCTATCTGATGTTAAGTGTTGGAGTGAAAAGATTAAGCTTCCACTTGTTAGTTTAGTGAAATTATATTTAGAACTTTATGTTGCAAGTGTTCCCGCAGGTGAACAAAATATGATACCCCATACTAAATTCTTGAAATAAATATTATCTGAAGTTAAAATTTTGAAAACTCTTTTTTTCACATGGGAATATTTTAAACCCGTATTTTAATGAATTATATTACTTTGAGAACCCATAAACACTCATCTGTTCTAAATCAAAGAAAAATATGTCAATAGAATGTAGAGATATTTTAATTCAGCACTGTGTCAGCTTTGACAAGGGATCTTATGCAATGATTCTGTATTATCAGGCTGGAATGCAAATAGTACACATGCTTTTAATCCCCTTGGCTAGAATACAGAGATGCACTTTGTGCATGTCTTTAAAGTAAAATTAGTTTGTGAAAGGAAGCTGCCATGTTTGAAAATGACATCTGAGTGAAGACAAAGTAAAGAATCAGAGAAAGATTTGACAGAGGCAGTTAGAGACAGGATACTCCAAACTTTTGGCCATCTAAAAGAACAGCACAGAGTGAGTCAGTCTAGACTCTGGGCACTGAGTGCTATGCAGTGGACTTGAGTTTGTTTGTAAATTCATGTAGTTCAGTGCCTATCGACGGAGACAGTTGAGACCAGAGATTAAGAAGGAGCCAGAATATATGAACAAAGAGACAGACTTAGTTTGAGGCGAAGCAGAGCATTTCAGTGAGAAGCTGAGAGAAGCCAGATTGAATCAATCAGCTTGAAAATGAGTTTGATCCAAAAGAGCTGAGTTGAACCAGCCAACAGAAAGAACTACTTAGGGTGAGTGTATTCTGAAGCTAGCCTCTGAGATGACAACTATATCTGGAGAGCAAAAGTTACTTTTACAATGGAAATTGTTTCTCTTTTCAAGGATATTGGAAATATACAAATACCATTTTAAATGTCATCCTTAAAATTTCTACAGTTAATCACTTATTGTGCTGAGAATATTAAGCAAAGATAATAGCTCTGTTAATATCATTTGTTCCACCTTTCCAAATATTACTCAGATTTTACAATCTATTTTAACCTCATGTGCATTATCCCCCAAGAAATAATCCAAGTTTGAATTTCCAGTACAATAAATGTGACCTCACATGTAAATGTTTGCACACACCTTCAATTACATAGTGGTCATACTGAGGTGGCTGGAATTTGCTTTGAACATAATCTGTGTCTTCAGAGAAGAAATGCATAATCCATACAACACCACTGTGTGGTGAAGAAGAGATTACAAAGTGCTATATCCCCAAGCCAGGGGTGTCAATGATAATTAATAATACTCCTAACTGTCAGGAATGCATGCAATTGATTCTACCCTAGAGGCATCAAAAAAAAAAAAAAAAAAAAAAAAAAAAGCTAGCCAAGAACAGATTTTTAAGTTCTCATTTGCAGATGTATGAAAGATTTAAGTACCTGTTCCTTAAAACTACACAGTTTTGAAGCCAGACAAAACCAAGTAGATACTTGCAATTTATATATTCTGGAGGAGGGAAACGATTTCTTTTTTTCAGTTGAGTGAAACTGAGTGTATCAACCATACTTGAGGTCAGGTCTCATTCTCATGAGTAACTAACCCACCCAAAGCAAAGTATTTGCTTGTTTGTTGTTGTTTATATGTACTTATTTGTTTAGATTTAGTTTAGTTATTTTATAAGGGAGAAAATGAACATGGATTTGGGCCAGTACAGAATGGGGTGAGTGACTGGGAAAAGGCAGGGAAGAGAAAATGCCTGATCAAAATATATTGTATTAAATTAAAAGATAAGGGTGGAAGGAATAGAAAGACACTAGTTTCTGACTAATAGGTAGTGGTAGTGATACAGTTGAAGCTACTGTTAATGCAGATAGTTATAACTAAGCAGGGCTTGCTGTTTTCCGTCTCCCCTTCCCCTTTAAACTGGGGTGTGGCTTTGAAGAATCATAATTAAGTATTTAGCTGTGGCTGACATGTAGGTCAAATGGAGCTGTCAGTTAATGGGGAGAAACTAGAAGTCAAGAAACATGCAGCAGAGAATATCAAATCAAGGACAATCCCTTATTTATATTCTGGGCTAGCATTCTGCATGAATGTTGCATAGTTGAGCTGCTGGCACGATGTATTTGGACCACGCACGAGTGAGGGATCTTCAGATCAAAGAACAGTAAAATCTTAGCATATATCTAAAGTGGCAAAATGTTTAATGTTCAAAAAGAAATGTGGAACGACAGTAACTCATAGATACAAAAGCTGATGAGATTAATAGGAAGAATGGTAGGGGAGTAGATGTGCAATATAGAATATCATTGAAATAAAGTTAGTCAAGGGCATAGGATATGTACAACATCTTTATTCTGGACTTTTTTATTAATAATTTTATTTGTTTACATTTCAAAATATATCCCCCTTCTGGTTACCCCTCCCTTTCATGTCAGGTAAGCCATCCTCTGCTACATGAATGCCTGGAGCCACGGATCTCTCCGTATATACTCTTTGGTTAGTGGTTTAGTTCCTGGGAGCTCTGCTTGCCCAATTGGTTGACATTGTTCTTACTATGGGGTTGCAGTCTCCTTCAGCTCCTTCCCTAACTCTTCTATTTGGTTCCTGGGCTCAGTCTGATGGTTGGCTGTTGGTGTCTGCATCTGTATTGGTCAGATGCTGGTAGAACCTGTCAAGAAATAGACATGCAAGGCTCCTGTCAGCAAGGGCTTCTTGGCATCAGCAATAGTGTCAGGGTTTGGTGTCTGCAGAAGGGATGGGTCCCTAGGTGTGGTCCCTGGATGACCTTTCCTTCTGAGGTCTCTCTTCCATTTACTTGTCCATGTCTTTCCTTTGGACGGTAAAATTTCTTGTTAAAAATGTTGAGATGGGTGGGTAGCTCCATTCCTCAAATAGGGGCAGTTCCTATCTACTGGTAGTGGTCTCTACAGGTTCTGTCTGTTGCTTATTTCAGTTGAAGTCATCTTCATTGGATCCTGGGAGCCTCTGGCTTCCCAGACTTCAGGGACTTTCTAGTGGCTACACCATTTCCCATCCCCTACTCCTACACATTTCTATTAGATTTCCTGATCCCTGTACTTTTCTCCTGTCCCTTCCAATCCTCCTCCTGCCTCCAACTTTTTCTGCTCTCCCTCCTCTCTCCCTCCCAGATTCCTCCCTCCCTTTACCTGTTGTGATTATTTTGTTTCTCCTTCTATGTAGGCTTGAAGCAGTCACACTTTGGTCTTCTTCTTAACTGGATATTACCCCAAAAGCTCAGAATACCCACAATACAACCCATAAAACTCTTGTCTGCAATGCTAAAATGCTGTATAGCCAGCAGAAGATAATGTTTGCATTTACATACAAAGTCAGTATAGAAATAGTTAAAATCTTTGCTATTGAAAATGAATAAAAACATAACAGTAACCATTTTGCTTTACTTCATTCGAACAGCCAAATAAAATAAGTTAACACATTCTTAAATGCGATATCTTATTTATAAGAAGATAGTTTACCTGTGACCAATGTGGTGGTCTGAATGAAATGGCCCCCATAGACTCATATATTTGGTTGCTTGTCACCAGGAAATAGAACTCTTTGAAAGGACCCGAAGGAGTAAGAGATGTGGTTTTGTTAGAGGCTATGTGTAAATGGAGGAAGAGTTGAAGTTTCAAAAGCTCACACTAGGCCTTGTGTTTGTATCCATGGCTATAAACCAGGATTTAGCTAAGAACTACTGATTCTGGACCTGCCTGCATGCTGGCATCCATGCTCCCTGCCATATTGACAAGAAACTACACCTCTGAAATTGTAAGCAAATTCTAGTTCCATGCTTTCTCTTACAATAATTACATTAGTCAGTTACATTGGTCATTGGGTGTATTCACAGCAATAGAACAGTGACTAAGACAGTTACTTCACACTTCATGACATACCTGAAAAGTTTTCTTTCTCAAATTTAGTTTTTTCTAAGTAATAACATATAGTTAGAAAAATAATTATATAATGGAGAATTATTTAGTGGCTAAAAACCAAGTGTGAATATGTATGGTTGTGAGAGAGAGAGAGAGAGAGAGAGAGAGAGAGAGAGAGAGAGAGAGAGAGTGTGTGTGTGTGTGTGTGTGTGTGTGTGTGTGCGTGCGCACGCGCTCCTATGTGCAAAAATGAACATATTCAAGATGTACAAAAGCAAAACACACACATACACACAAACTACTACTAACAACATTAATTTTTTCACCCAAACATTTATTTACTTCACCTTTAAACTTGGAAGATATTTATTTGAGAAGTCATGACACATGAAATGACACTGTTCCCATTGTCATGCCTCTTAACTCTAGTCATGCTTCTTGTGTATCCCATTTATTGTTGGGCATCAATAGAAGAAGACACACTTGGTCTTGGGAAGGCTTGATGCCCCAGTGTAGGGGAGAGCCAGAGCGGGGGCGTAGGAGGCAGTGGATTGGTGGGGGAGCACCCTGATAGAAACAGGTGGAAGGAGAATAGGATGGGGGGGTTCTGGAGGGGAAACTGGGAAAGGGGATAACATTTGAAGTGTGAACAAAGAAAATATCCAGTAAAAGGAAAGAAATAAAAAGATAATGTCAAAATATTTTCTTGGTTTGACATTTTGTAAAGATTTGCTCTGACATATTTCAATGTACAACTCTTTTTTATATATAAATACTGCTTAGTAATGAGTAGGTCTCTCAGTTCTAATCTTGTAGCCCCTTCTTATACTCTGGCTTATTCTGTCTTCACCAAAGTCTAGCTTGTTCTCCTTGTCACCTGTCTTTCTAAAATTGTTCTGCTAAAACTGCCACATACCTTTCGTTCCCTCTGTTTCTCTAAAGTAGCCTCTCTTTCTTGTACTTGTGAGAGGTGGGAATATCCTCTGACTCATTCTCTCAACTCTTTCTGATTCATCACTATGTCTGCCCCTCAACTATACAGCACTTTCAAACATGGCAGCTTCTTTCTACAAACTAACCTTCCTTCATTGTTATGGATTAAAGGTGTGTACTAAAGGTGTGTCCGTATTCCAGCCAGATCATACTGTACTCTGTAATCCATTGACCTAGAAAGTCTATGGATTTGATCCCTTGCCAGAATAAAACATGGTACATTTACAAAATGAACTATTATTCAGCTACAAAAATAAACTGTAAAATATGTAGGTAAATGATACAACCAGAAAAGAAATTATCCCAAGGGAGGTGAGCAAGAGCCAGAATGTTAAATATGACATGTGTCCATTCATATATGGATGTTTACTGTTATGTGAAAAATAAGCAATCTACAATGAATACAGCCACTGTGACTAGGTATAGAGTAAGGGGCTAGGGAAGTGACAAGTCTCCCTAGGGAGAGGAAATAGGAGTGATAGTTATTGATATACAAGAGGAGGTGACAAGAATGAGAGGATTAAACTGGGACGGTGAGGAAAAGTGGATAAGGGAAAGTACAGGAAGTAACAGTTAAATTTAAGAGACATTTGAGAGGTTCTGTGAAACTATGTGAGGTTAATCTAAATAAAATGACTGAGTAATGGGGTGACAGAGTCCCATACAGATATCACCAAATGAAGTTTCAGTAGTGAGATTGGGTAACATCAAATCAAATTGTGGATGAAGGGCTCCCATGGTAAAATGCAAACTACTATAGCTATTGCTAAAGCTATAGATTACTCTCCACAAACTAACAAGGTTCTGTTGCTGAAAATAACACCAACACAACTCATTGTACTGGAAGCTACCGGTACTGTGTACAGAAAGACTGACCTGAACATTCACCACTGCTAGCTATTGTTCTTGGATATGGAAAGCACTCTACGTGCTATCAGAGAAGAAATAAACACCAACCCACCTATAGACCCTTAGATCTAATGAGTTCTACTGCCTGCAAGTTAAACTGGTGGAATGGTAGGACAAAGCTTCTTGGAGTAACGAACCAGTTTTACATAAAGTCCAACTCCCTGAGAAGGAACCCAGACTCAAGGTTGCTTTGGTGATCAAAAACTTGAGACTAGCTAGCCCAGGACCAAGAAGAATATCAAGTTAGTTTTCCCCAAGGAAGTACAAATTAGAAAAGAGTCTACTCTTAAGGATAGATCACATGCTCAACAATAGTTGACCAACAGAAAAATGACTTAGTAGGAGTTTTGGAGGTTCTCTGTGTCATAATATGTTATCTGAGCTCTTTTCCCCCTTATTATTTATTTATTCATCTACCTTTTTGTTTTGAGCATATATTATGGTTTCCTATTTTGTGTTTTTATCAGTTTATCAAATGTGTGAACAGGCAGGCTTTTAACTATATATCTGTTTATTGGAATTTTTCCTTCTCTTTGTTTTCTTATATTCCAATTTATTTGTGTTTTTATCATATTTTATTTTATTCTGACTTATTATCCTGTAGATGCCTGTTTATTTTCTAACAAGAAACAGAAAGCATCTATGTCCCACTAAGATGGGAGGCAGGGATGAACTGGAAGGAATAATGGAATGGAAACATGAAAGCCAAATACATTGTATGAAAACAGTTTATTTTCAATGAAAGAAAAATATAAAAATGAAAAATAATTTAAAAGATTATTGCATTTTCATAATCAACTTTATACATTAATTGATTTCTTTAAATATTCATATACATATATCCTTATATCATTCATAAACATAAAGTTATGTGTTCATATTTCAATTATTTCCTACACTTGTATAAATATGTAAATCTTTGTTTGTTTTGTAAGAATAATATCAACATTGTGTTTTGGGCAATGTCTGCCCTTATTTCTCTAAGGTCTCCCCTGATAGTTTCCTCTCTGGCTCGGTGTTTGTTTTCACTCTGGCTTTATTTCTCCTGGAACATTATCTATGGCATTTCGTAAGGCCTGGCTGAAAAGCGCAATGCTCCAGAGAGTGCTTGTATTTGTTTCTGCCGAGTGCCTGCGGGTACTTACCCTGGATTACTTAAAAATAAATTCTCAATTTGAAAGATTTGGATGACTACCTGAAAGCCAATATGAGGGCCAGGTTGTGAGTATTAAATCTCATGAGAGAGTTCTGTTTCTACCCTATGCCAAAATATCAGTGCATATTAAACTTTCATTTCTCTACAAAAATGATTCATTTCTCTTTTAATTCAAGCCACCAATAGATGTGCAATTAAGTAAAATTGACTTTAATACTTGTATCTTATTAACATTAATTATTCTTGTTTGATTTGGTTCAGTAATAGAAAATTCTGTTCTTTGAGATTATTTCACAGAAATGTATATACTAGCACAAACGTGTATGAACAAATGTCAGTGCATTTTGTAGCTTTGCAGCATCGAATAGATCTATCTAAATACCCAGACTAAACAATAAATCAAAGCAAGGTCAGGTCAGAATACCTAATAGTCTTTACAAAATAAATAAATGAGCCATTGGCCCATGTAGAATAACAATATTTAAAAATAAACCAAGCATGTGAATTTATGGCATGCAATAAGTGCATTTAGAATTTTGAAAACATCTAGTAATCCGAAGTGATGGGGAACAGGAGATTGCCTATCCTGTTTGAGAATGCGAGGTTAAGCAGAAGGCATGTGTGCAGCAAATCTCTAGCAATAGGTTCAGATTATAACAGATTATGCATTTGGATATGATCCTTTGAGTAGCTATTTGTGACCAATCTATATTCTACTTTGACTATGCTTAAAGAAAGCCAATAGAGTAATGAATGTTAAATACTCTATCACACTTGGAACTCCTTCACCCTTTTGCTGAGCCAGGAGATGATGCAAGACGCCCATGCCAGTGACATTTTCCTGCCTTATTCTTCTCAGCCTGAGAGAGGGCCAGTATCTGTTGCCAGAAAGAAGTCAGAGTGATCTTTAGTGGGTCCTTCTGAATTTCAAGTTGTTTCATTCAGTATTTCTGGAATTCTCCTGCACTTATTGACATCTATTGGATTTTTGCTCAATTTTTAAGACTGAAAAATGTCACTTTTAAGATGACATATTTATAGACCCAAGTTTAAATTATTCCTGTTAGATTCCTGAGTTCCCATCCTATCTCCTCTATTTTCTTTAATATCTATTACAGTGATGCCTACTTACTAATAATAAAAAATTAATTACATACACACATGCACATATTTCCTATAATTCTCATGATTCCAGGATATACTTTTATTTTTTCATATTCATCATTTTTTGTCTTGTTCTCATCTAAGCCTAAATGGACAGAACATTTATTAAACAAATAACGGTAACTAATCATTATTGTGATGGAAAATAAAAGCAAGATAGGAGGTATAAATTAGCACCCTCCCTCTGATAATTTTATATTAGTACCTGTGTTTGCTTTGTCTCTAAAACTAAAGCACTACCACTGGGTTACCTCTCCAGCCACTGTAGCTGAAGCTTCATTAAACAAAATTGAGCACTATGAAGATTTTCTAGCCTTCGCCTTCATTATGAATTTACTCTGAAGCTCAAAACTATAGTACAACTAGAAAATACTTTGCACATTATTTTGGTGCAGTAACAAATTGTGAAACAAATGTTTATCATATAGCATTTATAATAATATCCCCAAACTTAGAATGTGCCTGCATGCTGTGATTATCCAACAGCTGTTTTAGATAACCTTGACTAAGAAGTGAAATACAAATTGAGTATGAAATTTAAGAGGAAATTCAAATGTCATATACATTTATCCTGAAGACATTAGTTTAACCCAACTGATACTCAATCTAATTTCAGATCTTGGGGAAAATAAGAAAAAAGAGCAAAAACAAACAAAAATGAAAAAACCCAACAATTTCAACAAAGAGATATAAAATAATGCTATAGAATATTTTCATATCTCCATACCTTTAGTAATTATCATGGTGTTTCTTGTCAATCATGCAATTTAACAGACTACATTTGGGATATTATTTTGCTTTCAGTGGAGTCCTTTATGGATCAGAGAGAAAATATTAGAATGGGGACATGCAAACTGCTTTTGAATGTAAACTGTGTTACTCCCAGAGTTCTTCATATTTCATAGTCCATGCTTACTTCATGGTTGCAAACGAAATAGAAAATAGCAAGACAAAAAATAAGATGGAGAAGAAGGGGCAAAGGTAGAAGGAAGACAGGAGACAATAGTTGTTTTCTACTGCTAAGAGACCTCTTAGGACCAGTATGTACACTCTCTGTTGCCTTTCTGATTTAGACATTATTGGAGACAACATTCCAACAAATTTGCACACACAACATTAAGCGTGTGTGTGTGTGTGTGTGTGTGTGTGTGTATGTATCAATTTTATACATATTCATAAAATAGTTAAGACCTGAGTACCCAAACCATAGATGCTGAAATACAAATTATTTTTTCTCATTTACTCCTCCCATGCAACCAGCTTAATTAATGATATACTGAAATTATTTCCAATTTATTTAGGTTTGTTCTACTTTGAAGATTTTTTCATAGTAAATAATATATTTTGCCCCTTCCCCCCCTTCTAAGAGAAAGGAGGAAAGTTAAAGGATATGCCTTACCATGTAGACATTTTACGTAAGATAATATGAGTTTAATAACTCATTAGTCTCCTTGAAATGTATAATTGAGTTATCTCTGGTGAGGACATAACCATGTGGAATAGGCTTCCAGCCAGGTATTTGTCAAAAGCAGCAGTGGTCTGCTGGAGTGATGGAGATAAGGCTGTGAACATATGCTTCTTGAAAATTTCTAAGTATCCTCCCTCTATGTTCCGTCCTCCCTCTCCCATGCACGCATTCTTCAGTGTAGCCATTGTGACAAAATGTTTGGACGAGGCTTTTAGAGAATGAGGCAGTGTCAGTCGATTTTGCAGGCAGTGTCTCTTCTGACCTCAGAGCCATGCTGTCTGGAGGCCTCCCGCACTGCTGTGCTGTGCCAGTCTAACTAGTCTAGCCTCAATGCTCCAGTTCCACTTTCTGAAACCATAATTTATTATTTTGAATTTTAAATATTTACAGGAATATAATAATATGAGATGCACGAATAGAAAATTTGTTGTGGGGGTTGGGGATTTAGTTCAGTGGTAGAGCGCTTGCCTACCAAGCGCAAGGCCCTGGGTTCGGTCCCCAGCTCCGAAAAAAAGAAAAGAAAAAAAAAAAAGAAAATTTGTGGTGTATATAAACTCATTCATATTTTAAAGAACATTTGCTTTCAAGCACTTCATTAAAGAACCTAAAATCACACTTTTATTAGAAAAAAATGACTGATAAACAAACCATTGTCACTCTGGATTGGAAATGTAATATGATTTTCCTGGAATATGCATATGTGAGTCTGCCAATTTACGAAAATCTAACAATATTTCCATGATAAAATTTTTATTTTTTTAAATTAAATGTAAAGTTAGGATAACACCTGTTTATTATAGTAGGTATTTTATACATACTAAAATCTTTCTACTTATTTATGTGGTTATGTTAGTCAACATATTTTAAGTACTTTACAAGGAATTATAATGTGAAAGATCCTTAACATTCAGTTGCCTAATATCTACAAATTAAGCAAACATTATTTTGTGTTTATACCCAGTAAAAATTTCCAATTTCTAGAAAGAAAATTAGTTGGAGTCAGACTCTACAAGATATCTACCATTACTAAATTCTGGTACAATATCAAAGAAATATAAACATAAATACCCAAAAGTTCTAACAAACTGTTACTTCCTTTTTCAAACACTTATCTATGTGATAGAATTTTTTCATATACTGAAATCCCAAAGCAGCATATTGTTAATTACTGTATGTGGATATTGATATGAGAATCTGGCAGTTTCCTATTAAACTAGATTTTAGAGAAGTAATAAAATCTAATATTTTTCTGGTTTTATACTTCACAAAATATATATTTAATTTCATTGAATACTGATATAATAATTGTTGAGCTTTGGTCTTTTGCTATGTTAAATATTGGTTGCTCCCAGAGACCACACATAGACCCAGGTAATACTATGTTAGCTTGCTGCCAATTTATCACTGATTGGTGAATAAAAATGCTGACAGCCAATAGCTGGGCAGAAGATACATAGGCTGGGTTTAGGGTTTTGGGACCTGGGGAATCAGAAAAAAAAACCAGGAAGGAGAGAGAAGAAAGTGACTAGAGAAGCTGTTACGGTTAACAATCTTAAATGGCCATGTGGGTTGGCTAAGTGGATTTAAAAGCAGCCTAGACAGAGCATGGCAAATTATATAATGGGATGGACTGGGAACTGGGAAAAAGAGCAAAGAGGATAGATATCTGTCCAGCTCTTGTGCTGATTAAGATTTATTATAGATATAAAGTTCATGTGTATCTTTTATCCAGGAAGTAAATGGTCAAAGTCGAGGTAGAACCTCCTTGGCGGAATTAAATATTTCAACAACAAATAATATATAATTAATCTATTATTGTTATTTAAAATGAGAATTTTAGTTATTTTATGTAGTTTAGGATTCTGGTAAATTATTGACATATGCAATCAATCCAGTTTATTTTAAATCTGCCTTTCTATTGATGTGATAAAGACAATGACCAGGAACAATAAGGGAAGGAAAAAGTTGTTTCTGCTTATAGTTCCATATCATATTCTATCATCAAATCAAGTCAGGGCAACAACACAAGAAACCTAGAAGCAAGAATGGAAGAAAAAGCTATATAGTAATGCTATCATTTGGCCTGCTACTTTTCACTTTTTAAGACTGCTTTATTATATAATTCAGAACCACCAGCCCATGGGTAACATCACCCATAATGCCCCTTGATGTCAAGGATTGATCAAGAAAATGTCCCCTCAACTCAATATTATAGAGGTAATTTTTAAATTGAGATTTCTTTCCAAATAACTCTAATTTGTGTCAAGTTGATACATTTCCAACCAAAACAGTATCTTTGCTAGATGTTATAAGAGTGAAAAGTTGTGGAAATAAAATAAGTAATGTGTATTAGTAGATGTGAACGCTGAAAGAATGGGGGTTTTGGAATGTCTGAAAGCTGCAACAACACCTTTTACTAAGGGAGAATAAGAGAAACATATGTTTACCCTGAAAGTTCGAGTCAGTTGTTTTAGTATAATTTCTTATCAGTATGAACTTTTAAAGGAATTAGTGTTTTTTTTTTTTTAAATCCAAAAAAGTCAACTATTTTCTGCATATACTGGCAAGCAATCTTATCTATAGAGAGAATCAATAAATAAGAAAAATATAGGAAGAAAAATAATTTAGAAACAAAACAAAGTAACAAACCAAAAAATAAGACGCACTATAAGAGCATGATATGGATGTCACTTAGGCTGCCTTCTTCTGTTCTAAATAGGAAAGGAGTAAAATCGTGGAGGCTACTATATACCTTTAATGATTTAACATAACCATTGAAAATAACTGATCACATGGCTTACAGCAACATTGGGGTTATAGAAGTGTATTATCCCTTAAGAAAGGAAAAACACACTTAAATAAATGATGTTCTCTGCTCTTAGGTAATTTATGCCTCATATTTTAATAGGTAGCTACAGAAAATGCTATATGTAGTAGCACTAGGTGTATGTAAAGTTTTATGAAGTTGGAGTGCTGTGACTGAAGTAATTTATTAGATTATTTACGATATAAACAGAATAAAAATTATTACCCTCCCTTTGAAGAAAATTAAATTTTACTTGGCAAGCAGTAAATCAATAGAAGACAGCTTCAGGGTTCGAGATGGGGGTTCATGGCTACTTGTCCTCTGAGCACTGGGATCTCATCTGTATTAGACCTGTGCTGGGCCTCTCCTTGCTGTCAGAATCTTTGTGAGTTCATATGAGCATTCATATTGCTGTTTTTAGAAGGCTTTGTTTTCTCCACGTGTTCCCTTCCCGCAAGTTCTTATCTTCTTTCAGCTTTCCCTTGCATAAGGTTTCCTGAGCCATGAAGGGGGAGATTTGATGGAAATCTCGTTGCGGGCGGAGTGTTCTAAAATTCCATACTCTCTTCATGTGATCCAGCTGTGGGTCTCTGTATTTATTCCTGCCTAATGCAGGAGGTAAGTCTCTGATGTTGGCTTATCAAAGCACTAAGTTTTGAGTTTGCCAGGATGTCATTAGGCATCTTTTCATTGCTACTTTCCTTTAGCAGAACATTGGTATTTGGTTTCCCTCTAAGACCACAGTTTATCTAGTCTCAAGTTCATGGTGACCTATCTAGGCTGTGGCAGGCGTAGGTTTAATCTCATGGTGTGGTGCCAAGGTTCTGCCTCAGCGTGCGGAGGGTCCTGAAATCAAAGAGAATTGAAGGAAGAGGTGCTGATTCAACAGTGACCCAGAGTCTGAGGTGGATGCAAGCTCTCTGTCCCAGTGCTCTCTCTTTGGGTCCAAGGGTTCTCATCACTGCTCCTTCCTCTCGGTGGTCCTTTCATCTCAGTCTTTTACTTTCTCCCTCCTTGTTCTTTACCCTTCTGTACTTTCATTCTTTTTTCCTTCTCTCTTCTCACTATTTACTCTCTCTCCCTTCTCATTCTTTTCCTTCTCCGAAGCAGAGGGCCTAAAGCCAATATTTTGTTCAATAAAGTTACATCATCAAGGCTTTGATAATTATGAATATTGTTTTAGAATCCTTAAATTTACAAAAATTCTATGAATTCTGGATCATTAATCCAAACCCCTGCTTCCATCAAGCAGAAATTAAACACAAAGCAAAAAAGTAGGTTTCCTGATAAGTTGTTACATAGCTTCTTCTTCATGGGTTGCTGGGCTCAGCTCTTGTGGTTTCCTGGTATAACAGCAGTCTTTGGCAAGTGCTTTCATGAAAGAACAGAAATATGACAAACTGCTAAATTAAAATAATCCCTTACAAAGTTTTAAAATTTATGCAAGTAAAGCAGGTAGCTCTCTTTAATATCACTGTAGGCATTATTCTCCCCAATTCTTCAATTAGCTAGGAGAATGAAGTATTAACATTTTTCCCCCATGGTACTTGTGAGAACTTTCTTTTCTTTTCTTTTTTATCTTTTTAATTGGATATTTTCTTTATCTGCATTTAAAATATTATCCATCTTTCCGGTTTTCCCTCTAGAAAACCCCCTATTTCATCTCTCTTCCCCTTTCTTCTATGAATGTGCTGCCTGGCCCACCAATCCACTCCCTCCAGCCTCTCCACCCTGGCATTCCCCTACACTGGGGCATCCAGCCTTCACAGGACCAAGGGCCTCTCCTCCCAAGGCCATCCTCTGCTACAGGTGTGACCATAGCCATGGGTCATCTCATGTACACTCTTTGGTTGGTGGTTTATTTCCTGGGAGCTCTGGGTAGTCTAGTTGGTTGATATTATTGTTCTTCCTATGGGGTTGCAAACCCCCTCAGCTACCTTGGTTCTGTCTCTACCTCCTCCACTAGGGACCTGGTTTTCAGTCAATGGTTGGCTATGAACATCTGCCTCTGTCTTTGTCAGGCTCTGGTAGAGCCTCTCAAGAGACTGCTATATCAGGCTCCTGTCTCTTCAAACTAATCTACAAAATAGAAACAGAGGGAAGATTTCCCAATTCGATCTATGAAGCCACAATTACACTTGTACCTAAACCACACAAAGACCCAAGAAAGAAAGAGAATTTCATACCAATTTCCCTTACGAATATCGATGCAAAAATCCTCAATAAAATTCTCACAAACTGAATCAAAGAACACATCAAAACAACTATCCATCTTGATCAAGTAGGCTTCATCCTTGGGAGGCAGAGATGGTTCAATATATGAAAATCCATCCACTATATAAACAAATTCAAAGGAGAAAAAACATATGATTACCTCATTAGCTGCTAAGAAAACATTTGACAAAATTCAACACCCCTACATGATAAAAGTCTTGGAAACATCAAGAATTCAAGGCCCATAACCAAACATAATAAAAGCAATATACAGCAAACCAGTAGCCAACATCAAACTAAATGGAGAGAAACTTGAAGCAATCCCACTAAATCAGGGACTAGACAAGTCTCCCTACTCTCTCCCTATTTATTCAATATAGCATGCAAAGTCCTAGTTAGAGCAATCAGACAAAAAAAAAGTCATGGCAATACAAACTAGAAAGAATTCAAAATACCACTATTTGCAGATGATATGATAGTATACTTAAGTGACCCCAAATGTTCCACCAGAGAACTCCTAAACCTGATAAACACCTTCAGCAAACTGGCTGGATATAAAATTAACTCAAACAAATCAATAGCCTCCCTCTACTCAAAGGTAAAAAGGCTACGAAAATATTAACTTTTCATATTCTTATATATCATCTTTTAATTCTCTAATCTTTATTTCCTCATCCTTGAAATCTCATGGCCTCATATAGTTTCCTTCTAATACTATTTATTTTGAGATCATATACAAGCCCCTCTCCTATAAAATAAATCTGTCATTTGCTTATTTTCAATAGATTCATTCTTTTCCTATCCATACCTTTTCTTTAACCACTTTGACTCTCTATTCTTGATGTCCCCAAGTTCACCCAAACTAATGAATGCAACAGTCATTGAACCAGAGGGTACATATACCACCTCATAGTTCCAAATTCAAAACCACGTATGGCAATGAACTCTTTCTACAAAGGACCTTGTAGGCTTTTATGACCTTTGTGGTTATGTTGTCTATATCCTTTCCCATGGACCTAAGGGCCACAAATAAGACCTGTCCCTCATCCGCCACAGCCTTATGATCACTTCAATTCATCATTCTTCAGGACAAATTCTGTTTCTTTTATTATGGAGTTATTAGCTCTGAATAATGTGGGAAATACATTCCTCTAAAAGAGAGACTGAGAATAAATAGTACAGAGAGCCAATCAGTTTCATGCCAACAGCAGTCATCAGCACATATGAGGATTGTGGGGATCAGAGGCCTGGCAATGTTCTAGGGACCGAAATTGTGTCACACCTCCCGTTATGCAGCCATGCAGGACCTGGTAGTGTGGTCTTTAGATTCAATCAGGTAGTGGCTAGTTATTCCCACACTACTGTACCATGTGTCTATCAGGTAGGTCATCATTGTAGGTTGATGGATTTGTAGCTGGGTTGATGTATATGTTTTGTTTTATCCGTTGGAAGCATGCAGAATACTTTCCCATAGTATGGACAGTAGTCAGTAAGGGTGAAGTCTGTAGATAGGCAAGCTTGACTTTTCTGTGTTCACTGAGTTATTATGTAGATATTGCCTATAAAAATAAGACCTTAGTAACACTGCTTAGAGAACTTCCATATCCTTAATATCCTGGGTTGTTTAGAGGGTTTAATGGGGGACATTTTGTCTAATAACTCGAGTAAATGTAACAATTCCTTGAATTGGAGGTTTCATTTGATGGCAAGAGATTTCTAGTTGGGATTTTTTTCTCCCTTCCTGTTTCGTGATTCCATTTAGACTTCTTCCATATGTGTGTGTGTGTGTGTGTGTGTGTGTGTGTGTGTGTATTTGTCTGCTTCTGTTCCAGTCCCCCTACCCTTGTCTATCCATAACTGTCCCCGCCCCCACTTTCTAGTGTAGTCCTTTCCTCTGTCTTCGCTGCTTACTCTCCATCTAACTTCAGTGCTCAGAAGAATTGCAACCTCCTTATCCAAAGTGAACAGATTTGTGTTCCAGCACGAGAGGCAGTTTTGTATAAAGCATGAAAGCAAGTGGGCCATCTGACTGTCGAATGAAACCTTTGGCAATGTGAGTCAAATAAAAGTTGTTTATTAGAAGTGTGTTTCCTCAATTATTTATTACAGTAGTAAACATATGACAAACATGGGGTAGTGATAATTCACCAGATCATGAAAATGGGTGTTTCTTAGAGATAAGAGGAAAAATAGAATTAAGTTAGGAAATTTTGACGTGCCAAGGATGCAAAATAGCCACAGTGGAAGTGTTTCTGAAACTGTTGAGGAAGACTTCCTTACTAGAACTCAGAGGAGCCTCTTGAGAGATTAACTTCTGCCTATCAATCAAAGATGCAAAGAGGGTTAGAAAACAAAACAACAGAAAACACAAAACAAAAATCATTATTTATAACAACAGAAAAAATAGCTCACTAATAAAGAGTACATATTCAGGTATATTAACACCAATATAGAGGGATTTTAAAAATATTAACAATATAGAAAATAAACTATTCTTGTGGTTACCTGTAATCATTTTAAATTGGTGTCTAGCTATTGAGCTTGCATAATATTTTATGATAATATTATATGATTGTTTTCATAATGCAACACAAATTTATGCCAGGTGTGCTTGTGGCTAATTTTAAGAAAGCTAAAAAATAAATTTAAAAATCTTTTTTTTATCATTTTTTCTTTATAGAGCAAATAAATGTTGGCATAAAATTGATTTGTGCTCACTTTGATTTTCACAAATAAATGAAAACATTTACATAAATGGTTATAAAGTTAATATTTATATTATCAGAATGACATATATAAGCTCTCAGTATGAGGAGTATATACAAATTTGCTTTATATAGGTTGTAACAAATGAGAACTGATTCTTTGTATCTTCATTAAAACAGTCCCTAAAAGTATCTTCTATTATGTCAATCTTCATGGATTTATTCAGTATTTAATTTTAAGACATTGTACATGTATAATTTTTTACCTTATGTCATCTAGATACAGAAAAAAAATTTATAGAGATGAATGATATTCTCCTGTCATAGGATACTTGAGTGAAATATAGATGTCTCAGGGTTTGATCTTCAGTATGGCAAAAATTTTGGAAAATATAAATACAATTACAGCTAAATGATTTAGCATTCTTTTACCTATTAAAATGCCAAAGGCATCAAGTAACTCATTTAAGTTAATGATTAGAAAATAAAGTGTTTCTAAGCTATAAATTTAGTTTAAATTAAAAGTCAAAATTATTTTCTAATAGAAGTTAGTGTATGCTAAAACAGGGGAATAGTAATATTGAAGTTTAACATGAAATTGATTATAAAGCCCCAAACATTATGTTTAACTCATCCCTGCATACATTTTAGAGCAACATATTTTTCATTCTCTAAGAATTAAGCATAGGGAGAAAAAAGTTGAAATACTTTTGAATATATTTAGATTATGGATACAGGCAATCTTAAATTTGCAGAACTTTAAAATCACTTACACAGCTACTCTTATGGATGCCACAACAATGAGCTATTACATTTGCAGACACGTTTATGCAAACATCGTGTTTAAGAGTATGTTGGTACATTTTTCTATTTTCCAGCTTCATTTTATGTGGAAAGCATTTTATCCTTTTGGGGGGAAAAGCACCTAATTTAACATAAGCAAAATCCATTATGTTAATATATGAGCCACAGTGGAGGTATATTTCAAAGTAAAAGTTGAAAAATATCTCACTGTGTGGTGTGAGTGGTACAGAGACAATTAGTTCAGCTAATTGTTACAACTGGGATTTAACCAGGGGAGAGATTATACAGTCAATAAAGAAAAGCAACCTAAAATAATCCTGCACAGTTTGCTAACTCAGGAAAATTAGAGGCTACTTCTGAGTATTTTAGAATATTTTCCTTGAAACCTTTTCCATCCAAATAGGACACTAATTCTGTAGGCATTTTCTTAATCATGTAAAGAGTTTCCTTTTGTAAATACAAGGAAAGACACAAGTTGCAGTAGAGACTTGAAATGGAACATCAATTTATCTAAGAATAAAGTCTTGAGTCATAAATCTACAGAAAGAGATATACAGATAAATAAATTCGGGCATAATTACATAAGTTTATAAATAAAGAGATGTAAAACTGAGATAATATGGAGACAAATTTCAGAATATCAAGATCACTGCCTTGGAAGTTGGAATGTCTGCTTATGACAGAATAGCTAACTCTGTGACTGTCTCAAAATTAAGTAGCCTTAACATAGACCAAAGTAAGGTAAATTGCATATCATTCAAAGAATTTGCACTTTATAACTAAATTCATAAAGGCAATTCCTAATGCTTATAGTAGGGACAAATCACATTCGCAGCAAAATATTCTTATAAATAACTCTTGAGTGCAAAGGGAAAATGTCACTAAATAGGAGATTGCAGTATCTGTTCAAATGCTATAGAGGAATTGAACTTACTAACCTAGAAACTATCCATCTTTCTTGTGTACAGTGACTAGATCACAAAGGTAGCTATGCACTCATGGGAAGGGCTTGTATTTCTTTATATAGAGCTTATACTTAATCTCCCTAAGGTAACTATCCTCTTACATATTGATTTGATTTCAGTTCCTTAAGGTTCCCTTTTACCTGAAATTGATGAATAGTGCATTTACACATTTTTCTTAGGTAACATAATATTTGGAAAAGATGGAAAGATTTTCTAGAGGTAGGGGTAAAATTTTGTGTTTGGGACCCTCTACTGTGATTTACAGTCAGTTAAGAACCTGAAAGTATACAGATATACAGCACAACCTCATAGGACATAGGCTCAACAGTGCAACATTAAAATAGTGTGTGTGTGTGTGTGTGTGTGTGTGTGTGTGTGTGTGTATGTGTGTGTGTGTGTGTGTAAACCTAGAACTATCATTGAAGTGAAGAGGAAATGTGTCTGTTTTCATTCACAATCTACTAAGATACCAGAATATCAGGCTCTCAATGAGGTCCATACCTTGAATTACAAAGCAGAAGGACTAGGAGGTGGGGAGTGCCTTTGCTCAGACAACAAAGCAATGTAGAATGTTGTAGCTCTCTGCTTGAGTTGCAGCAACAGTTCTCAGCGAGACATCTTTACCTGATCGTGGACTTCCATTTTAGAGTAGTCCTCTACAGAGGCAATTTATCTTCCCATAAGGGTAGTGGTCTTACTAAAGCTAGGCAAACGTTTAAACATTTTTAAATGTTAATTTGCCACTTACATTAATATGTAATGCAATCAGGTAATGGAGGCTTAGATATTCAATATTAGAATTTGAGGAAAACCATTCCAACTATGATAGCTGTTAGTTGTTTGTCCTGGATTTTCAGGATGACACTTAGACACCACTGGCTTCTAAATGGGGGGAGAACAACAGAATAGCCATCTTCAGACGGATATGTTCTGAGAATAAAGGTGAAAAGAGTCCCAAAGTGAAAGGAGTTAGATATGCTCTTAAATCGGAAAAATGCAGGTGCCTCCTCTGTAGAACATCATCTCCTACCAGGATGCTGAGGTTAGGCCAATGAAAGCCAGCTCATATTTTAACCCCTCGGTCAGTTAGATAATGAAGTCATTGTTGTAAGATACCAAATCCATGGTAATGTTTAATAGCAGCAACTGGAACTGACTAGAATACTGTAGTTGATCAACTTTCTGTATACTCTACATCACGTTCCTGGGAAGCCTACTCACTGTCCTTCAGTATAAAAGCTAAAAGCTGCCTTTCCACAGTTTCATAATGTATTTGCACTGTTTACTAAGTGGCTGGGACAAGGTGGTTAACAACACAGCATCTGTTTCTTTAAATCAGTTCTTGGTTCTAGGAAAATAAATTGACAATCAGAGGATTTGCACAAATCCTGAACTTGAGAGACCAGAAAAAGAAAATCTATTATGTTTTGAGAGTGCTTTTTTACTTTTGTTTTGTTTTGGTTTGGTTTAGTTTGGTTCTCCTTTGTTTGTTTGTTTGTTTGTTTGTTTTACACTGGCTTATGTGTTTGACTGTTTGTTTCCAAGTCTGAAGGAACTGCTTTGAAAATTAAGAGAAATGAAAAGTGAGGTTGGTCATCTTTAGAGAAAGCACGAGTGTGGGGAATGGTGTTTTTGCATTATTCTTCCTCTTTTTGTGCCTCTTTCTACTTCCAGACCTATGAGAGAGATCACACATTCTAGGCAACATGTCCTCCTTACAATGATGACTTATACTCCTAAAAATGGTTCAAAATGAATATTTATTTGCTTTCTTAAATTGATTTCTCTCTGGCATTTTTGGTTACTTTGAAAGGAAAGATAATTTAAGAATCCTTGCAGAAGAAATCATATCTTTATGAACTTCCAAAGAACAATATAAGCAATTTCACTGATGTATGATTTTTCTTTTCAAGTGCTATCCCATGACATCATGCCATTCACAGATCTGCATCATGGTAAAGGAGTTTGAAATACATGTGTGTGTGTGTGTGTGTGTGTGTGTGTGTGTGTGTGTGTGTGTGTGTGTGTGTGTGTGTAAGCCTAGAACTCTCATTGAATTGAAGAGGGAATGTCAAACTCATTTTCCCCCTCCAGTGTTTTCCTTTCCTTAATACTAGTGCTTAAACTCTACATAAACATATCTTTTTGTTGTCATTTTGTATCGTTTCAAGATAATGTTTCTTTGTAGCCCTTGATATTTTGAAACTCTTTTGACCAGGCTGGGCTACTCAGAGATCTACCTGCCTCTGCCTCCTTCTTTCCCCCACAGTCAGGCCCTATGTTAATATATCTCAACAAAATACAGATGTGCTTTAGTGTTAGATCAGAAACTGCTTGTTTTCTCCATGTCAGATGACCCTACCATGTGGTGTCTTCAACAATGTTGTGGAGACACATCTGTGCAAAGTAGGAGAAAGAAGAAAAGATACTTGATGTAGAAATTACTGTGACGTTTTTCTCCTTAAGAGCATAAAAGTGGTAAGAGGAACAAAGCTAAATAAAATGTAATTATTTACACATAAGGCAGCTTTATTCTATCAGTGTAGGTTTCAAACATAGATTTCTCTAGGCTGTATTGAGGTTTGAATTAATGCCAAGAGTAGAATATTGAAAATTTTCTAACTGTATCATGATCTTAATGAATCATGAAGTTGTCTTCACATATTCTTTGTGATATTTTAAAGGTCTGAGTGTTTTGTGTTTAAGAGAAGCTATTAATATTCAAACATGATATACCTCATGTTCTGACAACTAAAAATGTACAACTGAATAGTAAAATTTAAGCTGAATTCTGTTTCTTTATTGACTGTCTAATATGCCATTTTCAACCTCTCACAATTTCAAGGAATTCATGCACATTAGAGTATAAAACAACCACCAAGAAGTCATGGAACCAACACATATCTTAAAATGTATATCACATACTTAACATTAGGGCAAATACTCATGCTTATCATTTAGTTAGAAGAATAAATTAAAAGTCATTTAAGAATTATCAGTCTATCAATGAAGCCCGATATAGCTGTCCCTGAGAGGTTCTGTCAGGGCCTGACAAATACAGATGTGGATGCCCGCAGAAAACCATTGGTCTGAGAACAGGGTCCCCAGTGGAGGATTAGAGAAAGGACTGAAGGAGGTGTAGGGATTTGCAACCCCATAGGAAGAACAACAGTATCAACCAACTAAACCACCCAGAGTTCCCAGAAAATAAACCACCAACCAAAGAGTATACATGAGATGACCCGTGGCTACTGCCACATCTGTAGCAGAGGATGGCCTTGTTGGGCATCAATGGGAGGAGAGGCCCTTGGTCTTGTGAAGGCTGGATGCCCCAGTGTAGGGGAATGCCAGGGCGGGGAGGCTGGAGGGAGTGGGTGGATAGGGGAACATCCTCATAGAAGCAGGGGGAGGGGAGATGGGATAGGAGGTTTCCTGAGGGGAAATGGGGGAAAGGGGATAACATTTAAAATGGGAATAAAAATATCCAATAATTTTTTTAAACAATTCTTAATTAAAAGAATCCTCCATAGGAGATATAATGATAAATCTGCAGAAAGAGAGCTATGTGCACAAAAGGATTGAACGTAATCTTTTGAACTAAACTCTTAATACTTTTTTGTTTGCTTTTTTGTGTGTGTGTGTGTGTGTGTGTGTGTGTGTGTGTGTGTGTGTGTTGAGAAATTTAACCATCTAAATAATGCATTTTGGGCATTTTTGAAATGTCCATCCTTTAACAACTTTTCTGTTTCTCCATCCTTTCTTGAAAAGCTTCATCCTACAAGGACCTCATTATTTTCATCCTTTTTATCTTTTGCAACAGACTGAGTTTAATGCATGTGGCTTATGTTATTATTAGTGTAGAAATGCCCCTTCTAGAATCACAGCTAAGTACAGTGCCCATGCCTTCTTAATATCCAAATAGATTTCCCTTATTGGCTTTTAATAATTATTAAATTTTTGCACTAAAGTAGTTCAAAATTAAACTACCTTTCTTTGATGACCTTGAGATTTTTTTAAATAAGTTTAAAGAGTGAGAATTATTTTGAAACCCATCAAGTTCTTTTATTTGTTATTTCTAATTCTCTAGATAGAAACAGAAGTACCCACATTTGCAAAAAAATGAATATTTTGAATTATGCATAAAAATTTGGAGTTATATTTTTTTGAGATTTTTGACCAAGAAATTTTTAAATATGATGTAATGTAAAGAATTGGCTTTTTCAGGCTGCCAGTAACAATTATTGTAACATCATTAAAAATAATTTACTAAAAACAAAACAAAACAAAAATCTGAATTACCTTAGATGTTTTATTTATCACTTACTATTTGTGAAATGCTATGTAGTTTAAAGTATATTTAACAGTGTTAGATGTGTTGCTGCAATTTTGTAATGCCAGCACTGAGAAAGTGAGGAGAAAAGATTACTGGGTTGCTTCTATCCTTATGTACAATGTGAAATGCTATCTCTAATACATAAATAGATACAACCATCAAAATATAATGATAACAACACCCTCTAACAAACAAATAAAAATCAAAGTATATGTATCCTAGACCCATGGAAATTGTCATAAGTATATGTTTTGGGTGAAAAGGAAAATAAATTTGTAAGATGTGTCAATTAAGTAAGTGCACATCAAATAACTAACTATACAGGGGTTTGAGAAATCCACCAGAAGACAATTATTCTAAAAGCTTCTGTTGTATTTGGAAATACGACAACACTATTAAAGTGACCAAAATACTCTTAAGAATTTGATAACTCTTCTGACTGTCAATGTTATTTGTTTTTTTTTTTTCCTAGAAAATAAGCAGCGTCTCTCCTATGTCAGATGCCTGGATAAAGATGAAGGAAGTGTTTAATTCAATTTTCTACCAAATTCAGTGAAACCCAGCAATTATTTCTCCCCAACTGTCCTCTCTTTGGTGTAGACAGTTTGTAATTTGAAAGGCAGAATTTTGTACTCTGTGCTTTGAGGTACTTTGCATGAATAAGAGAATAATTGTAGAGACACTCAATTGAGCTGTGTTAAGTATGATTTCCCTATTTTGTGGAAATGGAATCAGAGTTGACAAGGCACAGGGGGTCAATCCATGTGGGAAAATAAAAAGCAGTTAATCTACATCAAGGAAAATATTGCTGACTGGCCTGGTGCCACTGAATAAATCATTTACTGCAAATATACATGCCTAAAAGTAATGGTGAGAGGTTAGAGGATAGGGCACTATAAAAGTGTTCCAGTGAAATGAGAATAGATGGAAACTTTACAATGATGTAATACTTTGACCTAGTGTCTTATACCTCGAATAAAGGTTACACTGATTGAGAAATGAAATGCTAAGTGTTCTAATGACTTTGAACATAGGACGAGGGGAGCAGGTGAAATGTTTTAATAAATATATTAAACTCAGAATCTTAGTCATGTAGATAGCCAAATACATCATACACATACACACACAGGTTAGCCAAAAGACATCAAGCACATGCCCACATGCAAACACAGAAATGAAACCTATACATATGTAGACACATATATGTACAATTAATACACACATGCAAACACATACAAAACACAATGTACAACATATGCACAGATAGAAACTCAGGCTTACACAGATATATATGTGGACACACACACACACACACACACACAAGCACATTCAAAATCTGGAAATTAAACTTTGATCAAAATACTATATATTCTTAGAATTCCTTTTATTTTACTTAAATATTCTTTTAAGATAATTATGTATCAGATGCTTTTAAGCATATAGATACACTAGCATTTGTTAGTTTGCTTGACCATAAATATCAGACATATTATATTACTCCTAGCTCACATTCTTCCTGTTCTAGTGGACTGTACATATTACTTTCTTAGGAACCTTATGTTTTTCCAAACAATCTGTCATCTCAAAATAACTCAATGGATACCATTGTGTACTCTAAGTTCATGGCAGAGAGGTAATACAACTCATTTTTTTCTTTCCAAATTATTGTGCCAAATAATCACCATTCAAAATAAGAAGTAAATACAGTGATTAGCAGAGTCGTCTGTCACTTTAAAATTGTTTTATTGTTTTTAAAGCAGGAGATGGGTTGGTGTCTGCATCCCACCATCGGAAGCTTTGACTGATTACAGAAGGTGGTCAGTTCAGGCTCTGCAGTCTCCGTTACGTGAAGTCCATGCTAGAGACACCCTCACAGGTTCTAGAAAGTATCCACTTCACTAGGTTTCAACAGGATTCCCTAAATGCCTCCCATTCCAGTCATCATGCTCCATACTCTTCCCCTCAATCCTTCCCTCCCCTACCTGGCCCCACTGTTCCCATCCTCTCCGGACCCCAGGGATTATATAAAATCCATTCTATTTCTCCTTCAGAGGGAGATCCTTTCCTACCCACTAGAGCCTTCCTTGTTATGTAGCCTCTCTAGGTCTGTGACATTAGCTTGATTACCCTTCACATAACAGCTAATATACAGTTATATGTAAGAACAAGTCATATTTGCCTTTCTGTGTCTGAGTTACCTTGTTCAGGATGGTTTATTCTACCTCCATGCATTTGCCTGCAAATTTCATGATTATCATTCTTTTTCTAAGAGTTGAGTAATACTCTATTAACTTAAAGCCCAAGCTGTGTGAGAGAGACCCCATGCTAGACATTGCTTGATACCCAGGAAGTGGAAGCTAAAAACCACAGTAAAAAAAGTACAACTAAAAAAAAAAAAAAAAAAAAAAAAAAAAAGAAAGAAAGAAAGAAAGAAAGAACCACCAAAAACCAAAAGTTATAAAAAAGAACAATGGGGGAGAGTTTGTCTGTGTGTGTGTGTGTGTGTGTGTGTGTGTGTGTGTGTGTGTGTGTGTATGGAGGGGGGAGGATTGTAGGACCTGGTGTGATTAAGGCCATCAGAGAAACATGGCCCACATAATCAGCTAATCACAGAAACTGAAGCAGCAATGGGATAAGCCTGCAGAGATCTGCCCTAGCTCCTCTGCATAACCCCTGTGCTTGTTTAGCTTGGTGATTTCCTGGAACTCCTAACAACTAGTTAGGCATTGACAGAGAGTCATTTGTTTGCTCTTGGGATTTATTTCCTTCTACTGAGTCCAGCCTTAT
Organism: Rattus rattus; assembly: GCF_011064425.1. NCBI lineage: Eukaryota > Metazoa > Chordata > Mammalia > Rodentia > Muridae > Rattus > Rattus rattus. The sequence continues at coordinate 50,265,738 of NC_046164.1, read as the reverse complement.
AGGAGAGTTTATGTCCAGTATTATTATATCTTGTTAAATCAGGTTTTGTTGATACTCCGGGGGGCCTGGCCTTTTCTAAAAAGAAATGAGAAGTGCTCTGGATCTGGGGTAGAGCAGAGGCAATGGGGGAAACTATAAATGTATGGAGAGGGAACGCTATGGTAGGGATATATTGTATGAGAAAAAATACATTACAAAATAAATATAATAGCAGAATAGTACTCCATTGTGTAAATGTACCACATTTCCTGTATCCAATTCTCTATTGAAGGGCATCTGGGTTCTTTCCAGCTTCTGTCTATTATAAATAAGACTGCTATGAACATAGTGGATCATATGACCTTGCTATATGTTGGAGCATCTTTTGGGTATATGCCCAGGAGATACCTCTGGTACCTCAGGTAGTGGAATGTTCAAATTTCTGAGGAACCTCCAGACTGATTTCCAGAATAGTTGTACTAGCTTGCAATCTGACCATCAATGGAGGAGTGTTCCTCTTTCTCCACATCCTCACCAGCATCTGCTGTCACCTGAGTGCTTTTTATCTTAGCCATTCTGACTGGTGTGAGGTGGAATCTCAGGGTTGTTTTGATTTGCATTTCCCTGATGACTAAGGATGTTGAACAGTTCTTTAGGTACTTTACACCCATCCCATATTCCTCAGCTGAGAATTCTTTGTTTAGCTCTGTACCCCATTTTAAATAGGATTATTTGATTCTTTGGAGTCTAAGTTCTTGAGTTCTTTGAATATATTGAACATTAGCCCTCTCGGTGTGTGGGGGAACACCCTCATAGAAGAAAAGTGAAGGGCAGGGATAGTGATTTTATGGACAGGAAACTGGGAAAGGGGAAAGTATTTGAAATGTAAATAAAAATATCCAATAAAAATATAATATAATAAATTGGAGATGGAGGGTCTTAAGAGTATTGGAATCAGTGTATTGACAAAAATTGGCTTATGTGAGCACAAATGGATTATATTGAGAATCACATAAGTATTAGAATAATAAGTTAATATTTCCAGGAATTTATTTGAATTTAGTCAATGGTGAGAAATCATTTACTTTATTTTACTTTTTATAAAATGGTGTATTATAAATGTTATTATATATTTGTCAGTTGAAAATGAAATCATGTAGGCTTCACCCAGGCATGCAAGGATGGTTTAATATATGGAAAACCACCAACGTGATCCACTATATAAACAAACTGAAAGAACAAAACCACATGATCATCTCATTAGATGCTGAGAAAGCAATTGACAAAACTCAACACCCCTTCATGATAAAAGTCCTGGAAAGAATAGGAATTCAGGGCCCATACTTAAACATAGTAAAAGCCCTATACAGCAAACCAGTCGCTAACAGTAAATGGAGAGAAACTTGAAGCAATCCCACTAAAATCAGGGACTAGACAAGACTGCCCACTCTCTCTCTCTACTTATTCAATATAGTTCTTGAAGTTCTAGCCAGAGCAATCAGACAACAAAAGGAGATCAAAGGGATACAGATTGGAAAAGAAGAAGTCAAAATATCACTATTTGCAGATGATATGATAGTATATTTAAGTGATCCCAAAAGTTCCACCAGAGAACTACTAAAGCTGATAAACAACTTCAGCAAAGTGGCTGGGTATAAAATGAACTCATATAAATCAGTAGCCTTCCTCTACACAAAAGAGAAACAAGCTGGGAAAGAAATTGGGGAAACGAAACCCTTCATAATAGTCCCAAATAAAATAAAATACCTCAGTGTGACTTTAACCAAGCAAGTGAAAGATCTGTATGATAAGAACTTCAAGCCTCTGAAGAAAGAAATTGAAGAAGATCTCATATGGAAAGATCTCCCATGCTCATGGAATGGCAGGATTAATATAATAAAACTGGCCATTTTACCAAAAGCGATCTACAGATTCAATGAAGTCCCCATCAAAATACCAATCCAAATCTTCAGAGAGTTAGACAGAACTATTTGCAAATTCATCTGGAATAACAAAAAACCGAGGATAGCTAAAACTATCCTCAACAATAAAAGGATTTCTGGGGGAATCACTATCCCTAAAATCAAGCATTATTACAGAGTAATAGTAATAAAAACTGCATGGTATTGGAACAGAGACAGACACATAGACCAGTGGAATAGAATTGAAGACCCAGAAATGAACCCACACACCTATGGTCACTTAATTTTTGACAAAGGAACCAAAACCATCCAATGGAAAAAAGATAGCATTTTCAGCAAATGGTGCTGGTTCAACTGGAGGTCAGCATGTAGAAGAATGCAGATCGTTCCATTCTTATCACCCTGTACAAACCTTAAGTCCAAGTGGATCAAGGACCTCCATATCAAAACAGATACACTCAAAGTAACAGAAGAAAAAGTGGGGAAGCATCTCGAACACATGGGCACTGGAGAAAATTTCCTGAACAAAACACCAATGGCTTATGCTCTAAGATCAAGAATCGACAAATGGGATCTCATAAAACTGCAAAGCTTCTGTAAGGCAAAGGACACTGTGGTTAGGACAAAAAGGCAACCAACAGATTGGGAAAAGATCTTTACCAATCCTACAACAGATAGAGGCCTTATATCCAAAATATACAAAGAACTCAAGAAGTTAGACTGCAGGGAGACAAATAACCCTATTAAAAATGGGGTTCAGAGCTAAACCAAGAATTCCCAGCTGAGGAATGCTGAATGACTGAGAAACACCTAAAGAAATGTTCAACATCTTTAGTCACAAGGGAAATGCAAATCAAAACAACCCTGAGCTTTCACCTCATACCAGTGAGAATGGCTAAGATCAAAAACTCAGGTGACAGCAAATGCTGGCGAGGATGTGGAGAAAGAGGAACACTCCTCCATTGTTGGTGGGATTGCAGACTGGTACAACCATTCTGGAAATCAGTCTGGAGTTTCCTCAGAAAATTGGACATTGAACTACCTGAGGACCCAGCTATACCCTTCTTGGGCATATACCCAAAAGATGCCCCAACATATCTCAAAGACACGTGCTCCACTATGTTCGTAGCAGTCTTACTTATAATAGCCAGAAGCTGGAAAGAACCCAGATGCCCTTCAACAGAGGAATGGATACAGAAATTGTGGTACATCTACACAATGGAATATTTCTCAGTTATCAAAAACAATGACTTTATGAAATTCCTAGGCAAATGGATGGAACTGGAATATATTAACCTGAGTGAGGTAACCCAATCACAGAAAAACACACATCGTATGCACTCAATGATAAGTGGATATTAGCCCAAATGCTTGAATTACCCTAGATGCACAGAACACATGAAACTCAAGAAGGATGACCAAAATGCGTCTGCTTCACTCCTGCTTCAAAAGGGGAACAAGAATACCCTTGGCAGGGAAGAGAGAGGCAAAGATTAAAACAGAGACTGAAGGAACACCCATTCAGAGCCTGCCCCACATGTGGCCCATACATATACAGTCACCCAATTATATAAGATGGATGAAGGAAAGAAGTGCAGGCCAACAGGAACCAGATGTCGATCTTTCCTGAGAGAAACAGCCTGAGAGAATACAGCAAATACATAGGCAAATGCCAGCAGCAAACCACTGAACTGAGAACGGGACCCCTGTTGAAGGAATCAGAGAAAGGACTGAAAGAGCTTGAAGGGGCTTGATAGCCCATATGAACAACAATGCCAATCAACCAGAGGTTCCAGGGACTAAGCCACTTCCCAAGACATGGACTGACCTTGGGCTCCAACCTTATAGGTAGCAATGAATAGCTTAGTAAGAGCACAAGTGGAAAGGGAAGCTCTTGGTCCTGCCAAGACTGACCCCCCAAGTGAACGTGATTGTTCGGGGGAGGGCGGTAATGGGGGGAGGATGGGGAGGTGAACACCAGTAGAGAAGGGGAGGGAGTGGTGTTAGGGGGATGTTGGCCCGGAAACTGGGAAGGGGAATAACAATCAAAATGTAAATAAGAAATACTCAAGTTAATAAAGATGGGGAAAGAAAAGAAAAGAAAATCATTGCTAGCTAAAGTATGTTTAAGATTGTTGATAGCAACTTTATTTCCATTTTGCTAATCAGGTTTGAAAATATAAATTATCTATAATTTTTCTTCCTGGTAGAGTTTTATTAATTAATTAAACAATGCACGGAAAGAAAATGCAAATAATTAACAATGTATAACCTAGTTATTCTAGATTTGTGCCTTCATTGTTGTACCAGAGAATAGAACTGATAGATTAAGAAACCCAAGAAAATATATTCTGCAAGTGTGGAGGCTAGAAACATGAGATAAGACATTTTATGGCTAATTTCATTCTAAAACAACTTTCCTGAATTATAGGAGATTGTTTTCTGTTTACGTCATTTCAGGACATCCTTATAAGATTAGTGACTATGCTAGAATAAGAACAAAAAGTTTCTTTTTTCTTTTAACCTAGGTGTCTTCCAAGGTCCTACCTATAGTCTCTTACAATCAAGGATGCCTAAGATAAAAACGCACGCACTTGGCAGACAAAACCTTTTAGCTCTGAAAAGGAGCATCATTTTATCTTTCTGGTTTACACTCTATTTTCTTCACACTTCAGACACTGTTGTGTCATTGAACTTCAGACTCCCATTTGTTTATTATAGAAAAGCGAAAACAGAATCATTTGTCTCCTATGGCGGCTTGTTGTCTATGGCATAAGAGCTCGCTTTTATATTATAGTTGAAGCATGCATTGTTGACCAGCTTTCACACTCATAAATCATTAATGGCAAAATAGAGAGTGTGAAAAATGAATTTCCCTTTTCCTAGGCAATTCGTCATGCACAAATATCTTCATTTTAATGAAGACTTGTTTATCCACACTACATTTCTCTTAAAGTTGCTATTCAGTCTCTCTACCTGAGAAAGATTATTTTTTCTACTTGTATAAATCCAGTCATATTAATTCTTCCATTGTGTACAATCAATATTCAAAGAATAATATTCTCTTTCAAACTTATAAGGCTAGCTTATTTTATGGATGAACATAATTATAGTATTTTTCTTCCTTAGAGCTCTAAAACTTATTTTTAGTTTATATATTTAACACTTTCCATACTGAATCATATATTTAAAATACCTGAATTTTAATTTATGTTGAGCAACACAGCCAGTTTTAATGAAGTATTTGTTTCATAGCTCTTTATAAATTATATCACACGAATAGTTAAAAAGAATTTTTATGTAATTTTAAAAATGAATTAGCAGGATAAGTTAAAAATAAGTATAAACCTTATTTTAAGAAGTGAAATTTCTTTAAACCTTCTTACTTTATTTCTTTTTCAGAAACTCCCTTACTAATTTTAACTAGCTGATATTTGCGTTAGCTCACTCCTTTATCAGGAAGCCAGGTTGGGTCTCTCACTAAGTGACCCTAGCTTGTCTCCACATTGTCACTGTAATCCATGATGCAGCATGAACGTACACCACCAATAAAAGAAATAGAATTAACCTTTTTTTTTCTCTTCTCTGTCTGAATCACAGTATTTTTTGTGCTAATCACAGTTTCAGAGTAGATAAGATTACCCTTCACATGGAAGAAAGATGAGGTCTCAAAAAAAAAAAAAAGATAATATTCTCTCAGCTACATTAACTGATTCACTGATTCTAACAATTAACATACCATATATTGCTATTTGGTAAATGCATTTTAGTTGAATAATAATGCACCATTTCTATTACTGTAGAGGATACAGGACTTAACCATGTGTATTTTTTTGTTAAGGATATAGGCATTTACTCAATTTCATATATAAATGTTGTTTTCCTGTTTTGATTTGCATTAAGCCATTTTAATAGTATATAGAGTATATGTGCACTGTTTTCCCAGCAAATATCATTTTACAAACTATGAATTATTTTATTTGTAAGAACTACACAGATGAACATTGCAATTACACGTTTTCCTGCCTTGTCCCCTCCAACTACCCCCGACCTGCTCATTTCCTTTCTAATTTATGATGTTGTCTCCATCAATTATTAGATACATTATATTTTGAGTAATGAATTTGGCTGTGCTCTTTTTTAATATGTTTCTCAATTATATTACAATTTCATTAATTAACTCAATTTTTTAAAATTATGATAAATGAAACAGTTTACTTAAATCCGAGGATTTGATTTATAATTTAATTGACTAAACATACCTTGGAGATTTTGCATATTTCTTATTTAAGTACATAGGTGGTTGGCTTACATGTATATCTGTTCACCATGTTGTTCAGTGTCCTCGTATGGTAGGGCATCTTTTGGATATATGTCAATTCCTATATCTGGTTATTAAGGTAGAATGATTCCACTATTCTGAGAAATTGCTATATTTTTTTCCAAATTGGTTGTGTAAGTTTGCACTCCCAGCATGTGTCCTACTGTTGTGTTTTTTATTTTAGTCATTTTGAGGGGTTTAACATAAAATTTAAGAGTCTTTTTCATTTGTATTTCCCTGATGACTTAACACATTAAATATTTCTTTAAGTGCTTCTCACTCATTAGACACTTTTTTTGAGAATATTCTGGTTAGATATGTACTCCATTTTTAATTGTGGTATTTGGATTTAATGTCTTATTTCTTGAATTCTTTAAATATTTTGGATATCAGCCTTCTGAAGGATATTGGGTTGGTGAAGAATTTTTCTCATCTTTAGACTGCCATTTTGTTCTTTGACAATATTCTTTGCTTTATAAAACCCTTTCTCACAAATCACACACACCCACACAAAAAAAAATTAAACAACAACAATCAAAAAACAAACCACATGGTATGTACTCACTGATAAATGGATATTAGCACAAAAGCTCAATTACCCAAGATACAATAAACAGATCACATGAAGTTCAAGAAGAAGGATGACCAAAGTGTGGATGCTTTAGTTCTTCTTAAAAGGGGGAACAAAAATAATCATAGGAGGAGATATGGAGACAGAGTTGGAGCAGAGACCAAAGGAATGGCCATTCAGACGCGCCCCACCTGGGTATCCAACCTATATAGAGCCACCAAACCTAGACAATATTGATCAAGTCAAGAAGTGCATGCTGACAGGAACCTGACATAGCTGTGTCCTGAGAGACTCAGCCAGAGCTTGACAGACATAGAGAAATGCTAGCAGCAAACCATTGGACTGAGAAAGGGCTTCCCATTGGAGGACCCCATTACAAGCTCCTTCAATCCTTGCAACCCCATAAAAACAACAATGCCAAACAACCAGAGCTTCCAGGGACTAAACCACTACCCAAAGACTACACGTGGACAGAATATGGCTCCAGATGCATATGTAACAGAGTATGACCTTGTTGGGCACCAATGGGAGGAGAAGCCCTTTGTCCTTCCAAGGCTTGACCCAGAATTGTAAGGAAATGTCAGGGCGGGGAGGCAAAGAAGAGTGGGGCTTGTTGGGGATGGGGAACACCCTTATAGAAGAAGGGAGAGGGAGAGGGAATGGGGGCTTTTGGACAGGGAACTGGGAAAGGAAATAACATTTGAAATGTAAATAAAATTTATCCAATAGAAAAGAAAAACGAAAACCCTTTTCTCTTTAGGTATCACTCATTTATTAGTTGTTGATCTTAGTGACTGAGCTGTTGATGTTCTCTTCAGGAAGTTGTCTCCTGGGGAAATTTGTTCAAGATTACTCCCCAGTTTCTCTTCTATCAGATTTAGTATATCAGGTTTTAGGTTGAGGTTGATTATCTACTTGGAATTTTGTACAGGGTGATAGACATGGATCTTTTTGCATTTTATATATGCAGGCATCCAGTTAGAGCTGCAAAACTTGTTGAAGATGCTTTCTTTTCTCCACTGTGTACTTTTGGCCCCATTTTCAAAAATGAAGTGTCCATAGAGGTATGAATTTACTTTTGGGTCTTACATTTGATTCCCTTGATAAACTGGTCTATTTTTATGCCAGTAGCATTCTGTTTTTATTACTATTGCTCTGTAGTCCTGCTTGAAACGAAATAGGAAAAGTTATGCCTCCAGAAGTTCTTTTAAAGTTCAGGACTGTTTTAGCTTCCTGGGTTTCGTTTGTTCATTTTGCTTTGCTTTTCCATAGAAAGAGAATATCATTCTTCTAAGGCCTGTAATGAATTGTGATGGAATTTTGAGGGGATTTGTGTTCAATCTGTAGATTGCATTTGGTAAGACAAACGTTTCACTATGTTAATTCTATGTATCCACAAGCAGGGTAAAGCATCTCATCTTTTATAATTTCTTCAATTTTATTTTAAAGATTTGAAATCCTTGTTATACAGTTTTCAGTCACTTAGGTAGAGGTACACCATGCTATTTTACATTATGTGTGGCTATCGTGGAGCATATTGTTTCCCTAATTTCTTTCTCAGCCCATTTACCAGCTGGAGAAGTTCTCTGGTCACATATTTTCAGTCACTTATGTATGTTATCATATCATGTATGCCATGATGCAAATATCAATACTTTGACTTCTTCCTTCCCAATTTGTATCCCGTTGATCTCCTTTAGTTGTCTTATAGCTCTGGATAATTCTTCAGTAACTATGTTGAACAGATATGGAGAAAGTAGACAGTCTTGCCTTGTGCCTTATTTTAGTGGATATGCTTCAAGTTTCTCTCCATCTAATTTGATGTTGGCTATCAGTTTATTGTATATTGCCTTTATTATGTTTAGTTATGTGGCATGTATCTCTTCTCTCTCTAAGAATTTTATCACAAAAAGGTATTGGATTTTGTCAGACTTTTTCAGCATCAAATGAGGTCTCTCTCTCTCTCTCTCTCTCTCTCTCTCTCTCTCTCTCTCTGTATCTGTCCATGTGTGTGTGTTTTCAATTTGTTTATATGGTTACATGATTATGGTGGATGATAATTTTTATGTTTTCTTAGATCTCGTTGGTGGTTTCTTGAGGGGTTTACATTAATGGCAATTGTTCTGAAATTGTCTTTGCCCAGACTTTTTGGGGTTCAGTTACCAAATAACTGTGGCTTCACAAAATGAATTTGGCATTGTTTCTTATGTTTTGTATTTGTAGAATTATTTGAGGAGTATTGCCATTAGCTCCTTTTTGAAATATTGGTAGAATTCTGTGCTAAAACTAACTGGCCCTGGCCTGCTCTTGACTGGGAGACTTTAATAACTGCTTCTATTTCATGAGGGGTTATAGGTTCATTTAGATCATTCACCTGATCTTGCTTTAATCTTGGTAAATTGCGTCTATCAATAAAATCCTCCTTTTAATTTATATTTTCCAATTTTGTTGAGTTAAGGTTTGTGAAATAAGACCAAATGATTCTTTGATGTTCCTTGGCATCTTCTGTTATGATTGTTATGTTCCCCCTTTCATTTCTGATTTCCTTTATTTCCATTTATTTTCTCTGCCTTTTAGTTAGTATGTCTGAGGATTTGCCTCTCTTGATTATTTTCTCTAAGAACCTACTCTTGATTCTTTTTTATTCTTTCTCTCTTTCTGGTTTATTAATTTCAGTCCTGAATTTGAGTGTTTCCTGCCATCTACTCTTTTGGTGTGTTTTCTTTTCTGTTGTGTGTTTTCCTATACTGTTCAGTTGCTAGTATGCAATCTCACAGATGTCTCTGTGAAGGTCCTTAGTTCTAAGAACTTTCTTCTTTGTACCACTTTCATTGTGTCCCATATGGTTGGCTATGCTGTGCATTCAATTTCATTGAATTCTAGAAAGTCTTTAATTTCTTTGTTTCTTCCTTGGTCCAGTGGTCATTGAGTAAGGAGTTGTTCAGTTTCCTTGAATTTCTAGGATTTCTGTTGTTTCTCTTTATTTTTATTTATTTTATGTATGTGAATACACTTTGGCTGTCTTCAGCCACACCAGAGAGGGCATCAGATCCCCATGATAGATGATTTTGAGTCACCAGGAAGTTGCTGGAAATTGAACTCAGGACCTCTGAAAGAGCTATCAATGCTCTTAACCAACAAGACATCTCTCAAACCCATTTCTCTTATTTTTGTAGTTAGCTTTAGTGAATGGTAGTCTTATAAGATACAGGGGATTGTTTTATTTTCTTGTATTTTTGAGACATCTTTGGTGACTGAGTATACAGTCGTTTTCAAGAATGTTTCTGAAGGGGCTGAGGAAGAGGTTCATTTGGGTATGAATGAATTGTTATGTAGAGACCTGTTAGGTCTATTTGATTCATAGCATCTGTTAGTTTTATGATCTGTATTTAGTTTCTGTTGATGACCTATCTATTTGTGAGAGTGTGGTTTGAACTCTTTCAGTATTAATGTGTAGAATTTAAAAGGTTTGATACTTAAATGAATAAAATACCTCTATTTCTTTTATCATATAAATTGATTCAGAGGCTCACATGATTGGAATTTCAAAGTTATTTATTTCTGGTAGGGTAAATGTAAAGTGTCTTCTCAAAATGATATCATTGAATTCTTGAGAAATATATCATGTTTTCTGATATGTTTAAATGTATTATGATATGGATTATGCTAGTAAATGTTTATTATTTGAAAAGTATTGTTTATTATATTTAAAACCTACGTATATAAGTTTTTGAGTAGTAAATTTGTTTCAACAGGAAAATAAATCTGAATATGATATATGTGTATGCATCGTGTGTGTGTGTGTGTGTGTGTGTGTGTGTGTTCTGAGTTATTCCTTATACTTTATTTTCAATTCATTTTATTTAGTTATTATTAAGGTGTAGATGGTCTGCTGTTAATTTGAAAGTCATAAATTCTGACTATGATCTAAATACAGGAGTCTAGAAAACTGCAATCAGGTGATATTGAATAGGGGGGATGGCCTCCACAGCCAACTATGACAACCCAAGGACAGCGAAAGGCTCAAGGAAGAATTCAGATACAAAGATAAAGAAATGGTTCTCCCTGCAGGGTTAGCAGCTGGCTACAACAGGATTTGTAAACAGCAGTGTGAAGAATAAAATATAGTTTAGACTCTTGTTTTTGTTGTTTTTAATTGTTTAAGTGTTTATTTTTATTGATCTTCTGTAAATTTCACATCATGTTACCTCCTTGTACTCATGTTCCAATCCTTCCATGTTTGGCCCTGACCCTTGTGACTCCAGCCACCCCATTCCCTCCAAAAAAGCAAAAACAAAACAAAACAAACAATATAAGTTCAACTTGTGTTATTTACATACTCACTAGAGCATTGCCATACAGTCAAGACCTACTGTTGTTAGTAACCTACCATGTTAGTACTGTATACGCCTCTTTCTTTGTCCTTGCCAGAACAGAACAGAATACAGAAATACACTTGGCCTCCAGTAGTAACTAGGGCCAGAGACATCAACAAAGAACCTGGCTGTGGAAGGACCAAGCATGAGGCATGGTTCTCAGGGGCAGCATGCGCCTGGCTATTGCTATGGCCTCAGGTGGCAGCACAGGACATTCAGAACACTATGGCTCATGAGTATCAACATGGCTTCAAATGGCAGCCCAGACCACAGACATCCACATGGCTTTTGGCAGTAACAAGGATCAGAGACTTCAACCAAGGCTATGCACCCAGAACCAGATATGGCCCTCAGCAGCAGAAAGAATCTGGATATCACCATGGCCATAGCCAGCAGTCCAGACAACTCATAGAAGCCTGGTCCTCACTACCTTTGTGTCTAATTCAAGTTTACATTTTTCTATCTCCAGCAAGTGTTCATCACAGTGGGTGCCTATCAGCTGAGCCATGAAGGCAGGGCTGCCGGGGTGGCTTCCTACACACACATCACGAAGACAAAGTGGCATTTGCTCATCTGAAGTGAACTAACATGCTAATGTCTCTGTGTGTCTTGATCCCACTTTGCTGGTTCCTATGATGCCCTTGGCTGCACTGGTCATATCATGTTATCTTATTTGCATTCTAGTTTCTTTTCTTTCTTACTTTTTTTCAGGCAAACTAACATCCTCTTTCTCCTTTGCATTTATTTCTGAGAGGCACAATTTCGTTAGTTCATCCCCATAATAGGAACGCCTTGGAAAGGGAGGAACATGCTAAGGAAGAAAAGAAGCAAAGGAGGAAGAAACAATAAAGATAAGAAAATAATTTACCCAGTTGACATTTACTACTTAAAAATTTTTACAATGGCATCTTTACCTCGTTTTTTCTTTAGTAATTAATCGCACATTGTTTTTGCACCTTCTCAAAGATCAGTTGCCAATTATGTAAAATAGACAATTAAATGTGTGTTTAATTGTTCAAGAAAATGCGTAGAACTGTTAATGCTACTTATGCTAATTATTATTGCAATTTTCAGTGACTGTTTGACATCCTGATGATTCTATGATTCTTCAAGGAACATATAATTACTTAATCGAAAAAACATTAACATTATGACCTGAAATATAAGAGTATAGTGATATGAACACAAAGAGAGAAACTGCTAATAAAAGTTAAAGTTATTACTAGATAATATTTTAAACAAATATTGTCTAAGTATGGAGATGATTCTCCAGTGAACTCATTCTGGTGATTTTCAGAGATGATTCTAAATGTATTGTTGTTTTGTAACAAAAACAACATGGGTTTTTGCTTTCCACTTAAGCCTCTTAAGATTACATATTTAAAATCAGGAATTAATCTATTAGTTAGCTGTAACCAAGAAAAATTTTCTTCATTACAACCAAATAATGTTTCTTTCATATATTTCTATGAATTAGCTAATAAATCAGTGCCTCAAATTATTTTAATGAAAGAAAGAATTAAAAATAAATAGAGAAAGAACTTCTGTGAAGGTAATGTCTTTTCTACTTGGGTTAGAAATTGTCTCATGCCAAAGTCAGGATGATGTATAATTTCAGATGGAATCTCACCTTCACTCGAACAAATCTTTCCTAATAACAACTTGTAATTCGACACTCACATAAACAAAACTACTCATTTTCAACACTTTAGTCAATATTTTTATGTCCTTTGTCAGTTAAAAATTCTAGGTGATATCATTTATATATCTGTTACAGAGAGGCAAGGATGAGAATTAATTGGTATACTATAATAAACAAAAATGTATTATCAGGCCAAACATATAATTTCTTCCTCAAATTTTGAGCTTATCTTGCGTCAATGCCAACAAGATACTTGGGCTTTATCTATTTATATCCAATTCTATCTTGCATCATCTGTTTTGAAGAAGCTAATCATTGCTTTATATATATATATATATATATATATATATATATATATATATTTGCGTGTGGGGTGTGAGCGCATATCTACAGTTTTCTCTGAATTATTTTCTTCAGATGTTAGATTATAAAGACACTGCCCAATTTTTTAAAGTTTAAAGTATTACATTTGTTTCATGGCAAAATCAACCATAAGTGACATTCTATAAAACTAAATAGTTGTTCCTTAAAACTTACAGAAGATTCAGTACATCTTTTAGTAAAAAAAAAAAAAAGTCCTTTCATTGATGAACTTTTTCTATGTTAATAAAGTACTTCATTAATGGGGATAAGCAAGTGATTCTGAGACAATTTCTAACCCGAGTAGAATAGACATTACCTTCAAAGAACTTCTTTTTCACTTTAAACACAGAATAAAATATTTGTTAGTAAGTATTACACAATCACTGCACTTTAAAGCCTTAGAAATGTAACATGTCTCCTTCACATACACCTAGGTGTTTTATGAACATTTGAATACTCAAAACATTGGATAAATCTGCTTGATTTGAAAATTGACAGATTCAATTATCTGTGTTTTGTCAAATGCCACAGGCTGTGTTTTTCTCAAGCTGACTAATTCATGTTTATGAACAAGTTCTCTTTTATGAAACACTGTCATATTAACAGATGGCAGATGTAGTTGGCAAGTAAATCTTTTCGACTCTGTCCCTCTCTTCTTCTTTTGAGGGTCTCTTTGTTATCTTTCATCATTAGTACTTAAATCTGGTTTTCTCACTCTACCAAGTACTCCTTCATGACCGTAGATTCCCCTGTCCTATTACATTGCTTCACTACACTGGCCTTCTGTTCCAGACTCTTTTCCCACCTGCTTTATTGTGGAATCTCTGCCAAACATACTTGTCTCTGAATGCACAATGATCTCTCTATTCTACTCTCCTCTAAAAAGTATAAACTACTCTGATTCTAACATTGTATATCAGTATAATTTCTACAAGCTTTCCTCCTAGGTTATGACAATGTCTGAATCTTAATTTTTAAATAAGATTAAAAATAATTCACTACACATACTTTCTAATAAAAAGTGCTGAATGGTCTCCCTGTCCTTTTCTCTTTTCTTTTTCCCCGTTAATTGGAAATAAATTTTTTTCAAAAAGTATATTCTGATTGTCCCCCTGCCCCTTATTCTATGATTCTCTTGCTTTCTTTTCCTGCAGACTTACAGTTGTTACTGATAAGCCACATACTACTGATTTTCCTAATTTATTGACAAATATTATTTTTCTCTGAGATCATCATTCTACTTTTATTTTATTTCATGAAGAATCATCAAAGAGTGAGTCATGATCATTTTTCAAATCTGCTAAGAAATGCCTTCTCAGAGTGGTGTTACAAGGTACAGCTATGTTATGATGGCTATTTTTGGTTGACAGCATCACTGTATCCAGAATTAGCAAAAGCATATTGGCCATGTAAATGTGTGTGTGGTGCTTCTCGATTGAATATCCACACTAGGTCCAGATCTTAAGAGGTAAGATTTACTTTAAATATCAGCCACACTGTCTGGTGGGAGACTATATGAAGGACACAGAAGAAAGCACTTACTCTTTGCTGACTTGCCCTTACACTTTCTAGCACATTCATTCTTTCATTGGTGTTAGAGCTACTCCTTCAAGACTCAGGCATATACTGAAGGACCGTGAGACATCTAGCCTCATGGACTGAACAACTATTGGATGTATGGGCTTACCCTCTGAAGACAGCTACTTTGGGAACAATTAGACCACAACTTGTTTGTCACTCTAATGATTAACTCACACACACACACACGTACATGCTCTCCCATGCATAAAGGAATGGTTTTGTTGCTTTGATTTTATCAGGAATCTGAGGGTTTTGACAATGGAAACTCTTGTCCCTAATTGTATTTGTTTGTTTGTTTGTTTTTTGATCAATCAATAAAGAGGCCAAAGGCTAATGATTGGATAGAAAGAAAGAGGCAGGACTTCCAGGTTCCTGAAGGCCAGGGGAGAGGAGAGGGCATGAGAAGAATCGAGATACTTGGGGGAGAGACTAAACAGACTCAGAACTTCAGAGATCTTCCAAAATGTAGACAGAAAGGGAAAGCAGCCCACAGGACAGCCCAAAAGCATCTTGGGCAGCAAGACCTATCAGTGGGCTTAACAGTAGGTAACCCAACAGCTAAGCTGAGGAAACATTTAGAAATATTGAGCTAGGAGTAAAGGTAACCCCTCAACTAAGCTGAAGGTAGATTTCCAGTTGTTGAGTTAGGAGTAAAGGTAAGCCTGCTATGCATCTAAGCTGAGGGAAGATTTTGAGGCATTGAGCTAAAAGTAAAGGACAAGACATGTTAGCAGCAGGAGGCTACGCTGCTAACTAAGCTATTGAGCTAAGGCAAGATAAAAATGAGTTAATGTATATGTATATGAGATAATGGATCCCCAGGTGGGGCAGGTTCTGAATGGCCATTCTTTCAGTCTCTGCTCCAAACTTTGTCTCCATATTGCCTCCTATGAATATTTTTGTTCCCCCTTCTAAGAAGGACCAAAGCATCCAAACCCAGAAAATATTGCTGATGCCAAGAAATGCATGCTGACAGGAGCTTGATATAGTTGTCTCCTGAGAAGCTCTGACAGACCATAACAAATACAGAGTCAAATGCTCGCAGCCATCCATTGAACTGAAAATGGGGTCCCTATTGGAGGAGTTATAAAAAAGGATTGATGGAACTGAAGGGGTTTGTAACCCCATAAGAACAACAATACCAACCAACCAGAGCTCCCAGGGACTAAACCACTAACCAAAGAGTACACATGGTTCCAGCTGCATATGTAGCAGAGGATGGCCGTTGGGCACCAAAGAGAGGAGAAGCCCTTGGTCCTGCAGAGGCTGAATCCCTCTCCCCCACCAGTGTAGGGGAATGTCAGTGAGGGGAGGCAGGAAGGTTTGGGTAGTTGGGGGAAAAAAGATAATATTTGAAATGTAAATAAAAAATTCCAATAAAAAAATGGGGTAATATGTCTGTCTTTCATCCATGAATTTAAGATTCCCTGGACAGCTAGCTAGTAGCACAGCCTACCCAAGAACATTATAGTTCAAAAGCAATGCAGCCAAAAGTCACTGCA
Organism: Rattus rattus; assembly: GCF_011064425.1. NCBI lineage: Eukaryota > Metazoa > Chordata > Mammalia > Rodentia > Muridae > Rattus > Rattus rattus. The sequence continues at coordinate 50,249,481 of NC_046164.1, read as the reverse complement.
ACACAAACTCTCTCTCTCTCTCTCTCTCTCTCTCTCTCTCTCTCTCTCTCTCTCTCTCTCTCTCTCTCTCTCCACACACACACACATTCATTCTATCAGTTCTCTTTATTATAGAACCTTTACTAATATACATGTAAAAATGCCTTATAAGTTTTAGAGAAATTTTGATCAATAACAGACAAAATTTCTACAAAGGAGCCCTGGGTTATATGTAAAACCAAAGGGGAAAAACAAGCAAGCACATAATGAGCAGATGTTAACCTATGGCAAACTTACATACATTTAGTATATATGTAATACATAGTACATGTTAAATATTTATTTTCCTTAAACAACAAATCATAATTAACATTTTCTCTTATTAGAAAAATAATGGCTGATGTAGCATCTTCTTGATGAGTGCCTGTTCATTTTATAATGTTGAAACTCAGTAATATTTTAAATTAGTGTTTCCTTAGTAGTTTGCTTTTGCTCTCCATTAAGTACTTGTTCCAAATTCCTTTATTATGTCCATCATCTGACCTACATATGCCACTAATCTGTTGTCCATGTGGCTGTATTTGATTCTATTAGTTGAATGAAGCAATGCACTACCTGTCCTCATATGAATGGTTTTCTCCATATGACATAATTCCTCCAAAATTCTTCCATTAGAAGCAAATGTCAACATGCCCTTTGCTGTTTAGTTATTGCTATTTTTGTCAACTTGACATAGCTAGCATTATTTGAGGAGGGGCTCTATCAGTGGATAAGTGACATACATTAGTTTGGCCTACAGGAAATCTGAAAAATATTTTCTTGATTAATGATTAATATAGAAGGCTTCTACCCACTGTTCATGGTACCAAAACTTGGATTGTGATCTGATTTTATAAAAAAAGCAAGCCAGTAAGTAATAGTTTGACATAAATTCTGCTTCATTTCCTGCCATTAAGTTCCTGCTTTGAGTTTCTGCCCTAACTTCTCTCAGTGATAGACTGTATTTTAGAAGTTGTGAGATGAAATAAACATTTTCCCCAGACTAATTTTGGCCACGGTGTTTAATCAAAGAAATATCAAACTAGAAAGGTCATTTTTTCTTATTCATGCGTATCCATTGCAGATCCTGATGGGTTTAATAATGTCATTTTCAAGCACATACGTGTATTTTGGTAACTCTTTCAACCCTATATCACACTTCCCTCTTGCTCTAATTCCGTTAGTCAAATTGCTTCCTGTTCATAATTTCATTTCTATTCTACTTTTTAAAAAATTTTTATTATATATTTCTTTACTTACATTTCAAATGGTATTTCCCTTCCCTGTTTCCTGCCCATAAGCTCCCACTCCCTTCACTCCCCCTCACCCATATGGGCATTCCCCCTATGCATCCCCTTTATTGTCCTTCCCCATATACCCCTGCACTGGTGGTCCAACCTTGGCAAGACCAAGGGCTTTCCCTTCCACTGGTGCCCCAACAAGGCTATTCTCTGCTACATATGCAGCTGGAGCCCTGGGTCAGTCCATATATAGACTTTCTGTAGTGGTTTAGTCCCTGGAAGCTCTGGTTGGTTGGCATTGTTTTTATGGTGTTGCAAGCTCCTTCTTCTTTCAATACTTCCTCTAATTTCCCCCAAGGGGGTCCTATTCTCAGTTTGGTTGTTTACTGCTAGCATTGACCTCTGTATTGAACATATTCTGGATGTGTCTCTCAGGAGAGATCTATATCCAGTCCCTTTCCGCATGCATTTTTTAGCTTCATTGTTGGGAGCGATGATGCCCTTGAAGCCCTCCATTATTGAAGTTATTATTATGGTTAGAATTAAGTATGACTGGATTCATGAAAAACCCCCAGCCAGCTGCAGAAGACTAATACAAATCTGGTGGTTAAGATAAATAATAATATGATAAAATTCTCCTGCTGACTAATAATATGACAAACCTGTGAACTTTCTAACATCCTGTCAACATAAGCCAATTCCCTAACCACACAAATACTGTGTCCTTGGTCTGTATAAATGTTTCATACTTCCCCCCTCCCTCTGTTACCCATGTTATGGTATAAATTCAGCCTTGGGAAAAATAAAATTGTTGCCTTGATCAGACTCTTGTCTTGGCGTCCTTCTTTGCATCTCTTCTCCCCTATTCTCTTCCAGGTACACCCCAGACCCCTCCCGTACACTTCATCAATCTTATCTAGTTTTGGTGACTGTATATATATGGGCCACATGTGTGTCAGGCTCTGAATGGCCATTCCTTGATGCGCTGCTCTAAACTTTGCTTCCATATCCCCTCCTATGAATATTTTCCCCCTTTTAAGAAGAAGTGGGAGCATCCCCATTTTGGTCATCCTTCTTCCTGTGGTCGGTAGATTGCATCTTGGGTAATTTGAGCATTTTGGCTGATATCCACTTATCAATGAGTTCATACCAAGTATGTTTTTCTGTGATTGAGCAACCGCACTTAGGACGATACTTTCTAGTTCATTCCATTTCCCAATGAATTTCATGAAGTCATTGTTTTGGATTGCTGAGTAGTACTTCATTGTGTAGATGAACCACATTTTTTGAATCCGTTCCTCTGTTGAAGGGCACCTGGGTTCTTTCCAGCTTCTAGCTAGCATAAACAAGGCTGCTATGAACATAGTGTGGTATGTGTCTTTGTTGTATGTTGGAGCATCTTTTGGGTATATGCCCAAGAGAGGTATATCTGGGATCTCAGGTAGTGGAATGTCCAATTTTCTGAAGAACCACCAGACAGATTTCCAGAGAGGTTGTACAAGTTTGCAATCCCACCAACAATGGAGGAGTGTTCCTCTTTCTCCACATCCTCGACAGCATTTGCTGTCGCCACAGTTTTTGGTTTTAAGCATTCTGACTGGTGTGAGGTAGAATCTCAGGGTTGTTTTGATTTGCATTTCCCTTATGGCTAAAGATGTTGAACATTTCTTTAGGTGCTTCTCAGCCATTTGGCATTCCTCAGCTGTGAATTCTTTGTTTAGCTCTGAACCCCATTTTCTGATAGGGTTATTTGTCTTCCTGCAGTCTAACTTCTTGAGTTCTTTGTATATTTTGGATATAAGGCCTCTATCTGTTGTAGGATTGGTAAAGATCTTTTCCCAATCAGTTGGTTGCCGTTTTGTCCTAACAACAGTGTCCTTTGCCTTGCAAAAGCTTTGTAGTTTTATGAGAACCCATTTGGTGCTTCTTGATCTTAGAGCATAAGCCATTGGTGTTTTGTTCAGGAAATTTTCTCCAGTGCCCATGTGTTCGAGACTCATCCCCACTATTTCTTCTATTAGTTTGAGTGTATCTGGTTTGATGTGGAGGTCCTTGATCCACTTGGACCTAAGCTTTGTACAGGGTGGTAAGAATGGATAGATCTGCATTCTTCTACATGCTGACCTCCAGCAGAACAAGCACCATTTGCTGAAAATGCTATCTTTTTTCCATTGGATGGTTTTGGCTCCTTTGTCAAAAATCAAGTGACCATAGGTGTGTGGGTTCATTTCTGGATCTTCAGTTCTATTGCACTGGCTATCTGCCTGTTCTGTACCAATACCATACCGTTTTTATCACTATTTCTCTGTAATACTGCTTGAGATCAGTGATAGTGATTCCTCCAGAAGTCCTTTTATTGTTGAGGATAGTTTTAGCTATCCTGGGTTTTTTGTTATTCCAGATGAATTTGAAAATTGTTCTGTCTAACTCTATGAAGAATTGGGTTGGAATTTTGATGGGGATTGCATTGAATCTGTAGATCGCTTTTGGTAAAATGGCCATTTTTACTATATTAATCCTGCCAATCCATGAGCATGGGAGATCTTTCCATCTTCTGAGATCTTCTTCACTTTCTTTCTTCAGAGGCTTGAAGTTTTTATCATACACATTTCTCACTTGCTTGGTTAAACTCACACTGAGGTATTTTATATTATTTGGGACTATTACGAGGAGTGTCATTTCCCTAATTTCTTTCTTGGCTTGTTTCTCTTTTGTGTAGAGAAAGGCTACAGCTTTATTTGAGTTCATTTTGTACCCAGACACTTTGCTGAAGGTGTTTATCAGGTTTAATAGTTCTCTGGTGGAACTTTTGGGATCACTTAAATATACAATCATAGCGTCTTCAAATAGTGATATTTTGACTTCTTCCTTTCCAATCTCTATCCCTTTGATCTCCTATTGTTGTCTGGTTGCTCTGGCTAGGACTTCGAGAACTATATTGAATAAATAGAGAGAGAGTGGGCAGCCTTGTCTAGTCCCTGATTTTAGTAGGATTGCTTCAAGTGTCTCTCCATTTAGCTACGTACTAGCTACTGGTTTGCTGTATATGGCTTTTATTATGTTTAGGTATGGGCCTTGAATTCCTGTTCTTTCCAGGACTTTTATCATGAAGGGGTGCTGAATTTTGTCAAATGCTTTCTCAGCATCTAATGAAATGATCATGTTGTTTTTATCTTTCAATTGGTTTATATAGTGGATTATGTTGATGGTTTTCCATATATTAATCTATCCCTGCATACCTGGGATAAAACCTACTTGATCATGATGGATAATGGTTTTGATGTGCTCTTGGATTGGATTTGCAAGAATTTTGTTGAGTATTTTTCATCGATATTCTTAAGGGAAAGTCGTCTGAAGTTCTCTTTCTTTGTTAGTTCTTTGTGTGGTTTAGGTATAAGAGGAATTGTGGCTTCATAGAAGGAATTCAGTAGTGCTCCATCTGTTTCAGTTTTGTGGAATAGTTTCCATAATATTGGTATGAGGTCTTATATGAAGGTCTGATAGAATTCTGCACTGAACCTATCTGGACCTGGGCTCTTTTTTGTTGGGAGACTTTTAATGACTGCTTCTGTTTCTTTAGGAGTTATGGGGTTGTTTAAATGTTTTATCTGTTCCTGATTTAACTTTCGTACCTGGTATCTGTCTAGGAAATTGTCTATTTCCTCCAGACTTTCAAGTTTTGTTGAATATAGGCTTTTATAGTAAGATCTGATGATTTTTTGAATTTCCTCTGGTTCTGTAGTTATGTCTCCCTTTTCATTTCTGATTTTGTTAATTTGGACACACTCTCTGTGTCCTCTCGTTAGTCTGGCTAAGGGTTTATCTATCTTGTTGATTTTTTCAAAGAACCAGCTTTTGGTTCTGTTGGTTCTTTTTATAGTCCTTTTTGTTTTTACTTGGTTGATTTCAGCTTGGTTTATTTTCTGCCTCATACTCCTCCTGGGTGTATTTGCTTCTTTTTGTTCTAAATCTTTCAGGTATACTGTCAAGCTGATGATATATCCTCTCTCCTGTTTCTTTCTGCAGGCACTCAGAGCTATGAATTTTCCTCTTAGCACAGCTTTAATTGTTTCCCATAAGTTTGGGTATGTTGTACCTTCATTTTCATTAAATTCTAAGAAGTCTCTAATTTCTTTCTTTATTTCTTCCTTGACCAAGTTGTCATTGAGTAGAGCATTCTTCAATTTCCATGTATATGTCAGCTTTCTCTCATTGTTGTTATTGAAGACCAGTATTAGTATGTGGTAATCTGATAGGATGCATGCGATTATTTCTATCTTCTTGTGTCTGTTGAGGCCTGTTTTGTGGGCAAACATATGGTCATTTTGAAGAAATTTCAATAAGGTGCTGAGAAGAAGGTATATCTTTTTGATTTAGGATGGAATGCTCTATAAATATCTCTTAAATCCTTTTGGTTCATAACTTCAGTTTGTTTTTCTATGTCTCTATTTAATTTCTGTTTCCATGATCTGTCCATTGATGCGAGTGGGGTGTTGAAATCTCCTACTATTATCATGTGAGGTGCAATGTGTGCTTTGAGTTTTAGTAAGGTTTCTTTTATGAATTTAGGTGACCTTGCATTTGGAGCATATATACTTAAGATTGAGAGTTCATCTTGGTGGATTTTTCCTTTGATGAAGATGAAGTGTCCTTCCTTATCGTCTTTAATATCTCTTGCTTAAAAGTCAATTTTATTTGATATTAGAATGGCAACTCCAGCTTGTTTATTTGGGCCATTTGCTTGGAAAATTGTTTTCCAACCATTTACTCTGAGCTACTGTCTGTCTTTTTCTCTAATGTGTGTTTCCTGCATGTAGCAAAATGCTGGGTCCTGTTTACGTATCCAGTCTCTCAATCTTTGTCTTTATTGGGGAATTCAGTCCATTGAAGTTGAGAGATATTAAGGAACAGAGATTATCACTTCCTGTGATTTTCGTTGTTAGAGGTTGAATTATGTTTGTTTGTCTTTCTTTTGGTTTCGTTGTAATGAAATTATATTCTTGCTTTCTGTATGGTGTAGTTTCTCTCCTTGTGATGGAGTTTTCCATCTATTATCCTTTGTAGGGCTGTATTTGTAGAAAGATATTGTGTAGATTTGTTTTTGTCATGGAATATCTTGGTTTCTCCATTTATGTTAATTGAAAGTTTACATACAGTAACCCGGGCTGGCATTTGTGTTCTCTTAGGGTCTGTGTGACATCTCTCCAGGATCTTCTGGATTTCATAGTCTCTGGTGAAAAGTCTGGTGTAATTTTTATAGATCTGCCTTTATATGTCACTTGATTTTTTCCCTTACTGCTTTTAATATTCTTTCTTTGTTTTGTGCATTTTCTGTTTTAACTATTATGTGACAGGAGGAATTTCTCTTCTGGCCCCATCTATTTGGAGTTCTGTAGGCTTCTTGTATGTTTACGAGCATCTCTTTCTTTAGGTTAGGGACGTTTTCATCTATATTTTTGTTGGATTATTTACTGGCCCCTTATGTTGGGATTCTTCACTTTCTCCTATACCTATTATCCTTAGGTTTGATCTTCTTTTTGTGTCCTGGATTTCCTGGATGTTTTGGGCTAGGAGCTTTTTGGGTTTTACCTTTTCTTTCAAGGTTGTGTAAATGTTTTCTATGGTATCTTTTGCCCCTGAGATTCTCTCTTCTATCTCTTGTATTCTGTTGGTGATGCTTGTATCTGCGGCTCCTTGTCTCTTCCTTTGGTTTTCTATATCCAGGGTTGTCTCCCTTTGTGCTTTCTTTATTGTTTCTATTTCCATTTTCAATTCCTTCACCTGTTTGGTTGTGTTTTCCTGTTATTCTTTCCGTGATTTTTGTGTTTCCTCTCTAATGGTTTCTACTTGTTTACTTGTGCTTTCCTGCATTTCTCTAAGGGAGTTCTTTATGTCTTTCTTAAAGTCTTCCATCATTATCAAAAAACCGGATTTCAAATCTAAATCTTGCTTTTCTGGTGTGTTTGGATATCCAATATTTTCTTTGGTGGGAAAACTGGGCTCTGATGATGACAAGTAGTCTTAAGTTTCTGAGAGATCTGGGGGCATCTGGTGGGTTGATATTCTTGTTCTTCCTATAGCGTTGAATAGGAAATGCCTTCAGTTCCTTCAGTCCTTTCTCTAACTCTTACACTGTAGTCCCCCTGTGCTCAGTCCAATGGTTAACTTCAAGCATATTCATCTGTATCAGTTAGGCTCTGTCAGAGCCTCTCACAAGACATGCATATCAGGATCCTGTCAAGCATGTCTTAAAATCAATACTAGTGTCTGGGTTTGGTGGCTGCATATGGAATGGATCCCCAGGTGAGAAAGTCTCTAGACTAGTCTCTTTTCTTCAGTACCTGCTCCATTCTTTGTTTCTGTGTTTCCTCCTGTGACTATTATGTTCCCCCTTCTAAGAAGGACTGAAGAATCCACATTTGGGACTTCCTTCTTCTTGAGTGTCATATGACCTATGTATTGTTTCTTGCGTATTTTCAGCTTTTGGGCTAATATCCACTTATCAGTGAGTGCATACCATATGTGTTCTTTTGTGACTGGGTTACCTCAATTAGAATGATATATTCTAGTTTTGTTATTTGACTTAGAATTTCATGTAGTCATTGTTTTTAATAGCTTAGTAATACTCAAATGTGTATATATACTGCATTTTCTGTATTCATTCCTCTATTGAAGAACATCTGGGTTCATTCCTGCTTCTGGCTATTAAAAATAAACATACTATAAAAAGAGTGGAGCATGGGTCCATGTTATATGTTAGAGCATTATTGGCTGTGGTATAGCTGGGTCTACAAGTAGTACTATGACCAATTTTGTGAGGAAACTCTAGTCTGATTTCCAGAGTGGTTGTACCAGCTTGCAATCCCACCAACAATGAGGCATGTTCCTATTTCACATATCCTTGCCAGCATCTGCTGTCACCTGAGTCTTTGATCTTAGCCATTCTGATGCTGTGTGGGTATCTCAGGATTGTTTTGATTTGCATTTCCCTAATGGCTAAGGATGTTGAATATTTCTCTAGGTGCTTTCAGTCATTTGATATTCCTCAGTTGAGAATTCTTTGTTTAGCTCTGAACCCCATCCCATTTTTTTAACAGAATGATTTGATTTTCTCAAGTTTAACTTCAGATTTAAGAGTATAATCCATCAGTGTTCCATTCAGAATATTTTCACGTATATCCATATGCTTGAGCCTCTTCCCCACTCTGTCTTCTATTAGATTCAGCATATTTTGTTTTATGTGAATGTCTTTGATCCACTTGGACTTTAGCTTTGGACAAGGAGATAAGAATGGGTCAATTTGAATTCTGCAACATGCTGACTTCCAGTTGAAGCAGCAACATTTGTTGAAAATGCCCTTTTTTCCATTGGATGGTTTTAGCTCCTTTGTCAAAGATCAAGTGACTGTAGGTGTGTGGGTTTTTTTTTTTTTTTGGTTTTCAATTCTATTCCATTGATCTACCTGCACATCACTGTAGCAATACCATGCAGCTTTTTATCATGATTGCTCTGTAATACAGCTTATGGTCAGGGATGGCGATTCCACCAGACATTCTTTTACTGGTGAGAATTGTTTTGGCTATCCTGGGTTATTTTGCTTTTCCAAATGCATTTGCAAATTGCTCCTTTTAACTGTAAAGAATTGAACTGGAATTTTGAAGGGGATTGAATTGAATCTGTAGATTGCTTTAGAAATGGTGGCCATGTTTACTATATTAATCCTGCCAATCTATGACCATGGGATATCTTCCCATCTTCTGAGATATTCTTTGATTTCTTTTTTCAGTGGTTTGCAGTTCCTGTCATACAGATCTTTCACTAGCTTGGTTAGCGTCATACCAAGGTATTTTATTTTATCTGTGACTATTTTGAAGGGTATCATTTCACTAGTTTCTTTCTCAACCTGTTTATCCTTTGAGTAGAGAAAGGCTACAGATTTGAGTTAATTGTGTATTCAGCCACTCTGCTGAAGTTGTTTAATAGCTGTAGGAATTCTCTGAAGAAATTTTTGGGGTCACTTAAGTATACTATCATAGCATCTCTACATAGTGATAGTCTTCTTTTCCAATTTGTATCCCTTTGACCTGTTTTGTTTTTTTATTTCTCTGGCTAGGACTTCATGTACTATTTTCAATAGGTAGGGAGGGAGTGGGCAACATTATCTTATCCCTGATTTTAGTGAGATTGCTTCAAGTTTTTCTCCATGTTGGCAACTGGTTTGCTGTTTATTTCTTTTATTAAGTTTATTTATGGGCCTTGAATTTTTGACCTTTCCAAGACTTTTTTCATGAAGGGTTGTTGAATTTTTTCAATGCTTTATCAACTTCTAATGAGATGATCATGTGGGAATTTTTTTTGTCCTTTGTGTTTATTTATATAGTGTATTATGTTGACAGGTTTCAAAATATGGAATCATCCATGCATCCATGGGATGAAGCCTACTTAACCATGGTGAATGGCCATTTTGTGTTCTTGGATTCTGTTTGCATGAATTTTATTGAGTATTTTTGCATGGATATTCATGAGAAAAAATGGTCTAAATATTTCTTACTTTCCTGGGTCTATGTGTGGGTTAGGTATAAACATAATTTTGGCTCTCTCTCTCTCTCTCTCCATATACTTTGTATGTGTATATATGTATATTTGTATATATATATATGTATATATATATACACACACAAAGATTTGACAGACTGACATCTAACCTGGACCCTTTGGTTATACTAGAGAGTGAATAGCTAACCAAGGGTGGAGAACAGGGTGGACCAAGGCACGTCCTGCAGAAGATCAGTTTGGTTTTCATCTAGGTCCCCTAAACACTGGAGCAACAACTTATCTCAAAAGAGAAAGAGAAGGTGAAATGGTGGCAGAACTTAGGTAAGGGGGTCCTGGCAGAAGATGAATGTTTGATTTTGGGTTATAATGTTAACAAATTAATTAACATTATTAATAAACTAATGTTAATATTGGGTGGTCAAGTACTTCTAGAATTCTTTAATACAATTTACACTTTTCATCATTAAATACAGTGTAAGGGTAAAATGTGTTCTAATTCTTTTATAATATGGTTCACTATGGTTATTTAACTAATGAATGTAAGGGTAGCATAAATGTTTTGCTATTGCTTTTGAAGCTGTAATGTAAGAGAAACCAATGAATAATTTATGGAAATTCAAGTTGAGTACTTGCATAGTTACAGGATCAAATTTTACACACCTCAATTTTTGCTACTGAACCCAGCACATTGAGCTGTAATATAAATAATGCATATGTTTTCATTATTGTACCATTGTGATTAAGTTAATATATTAAAGGGGTTCTTTCTTATCAAAGTTTACTTTTATTTACATTAAATTTAAGTATCAAGTGTGATTCTGTGATTGCATTACTTGAAGACATAATGTCATGAAGATCTTGAAAAATGCCTCTCAGCTATCTCAATGTATCCTAATTAATTAAGGTAAATCAACACTGTAAATAGATCTCTTCCTCTTAATTACTGTTTAAATAATTATCTTTACTTTAAAAGGTACTTTGTATGAAATATCAGCACAATGATTTGAATAACACTCATAATTATAACTTTTCAAGCATAATAATTAATAAACTATGAACTTCTCCTTGGACTATGATTTTTTAAAAATCATTTGAAACCTTGGGAGCATCAAAAGATAAATTGAACATGCAATAAAAATATTCAAATGTAAGAAACTGTACTTATTCATAAGCAATTATAAAATAAGATAAAAAGAGATTTATGGTCAATGATTGTTAGATGAAATACAATGAGTGTATGATGAATTTTAAGTGTTTAAATATTTCATTTTGCATTTCTTGTCACCTTAAATTCTATTAGTGCAAGTGTATATGTATATGGTTTTGTTTACTTCTTGGAAGAATCATGCATAAAATGGAAATGCTGATGAGAACAATGTAGAAAAGAGGGGAATTGTTGTATTGCCCACAGTGTCAGAAATACAAAAAGAAAAAGTAGAGAAATACAAGCACAGTAGTTAAGATGTATCATTAACATACCCATCACTGGCTTAAAATACAGAAAATATGGTGTATGCAAAAAGCACATAGTTCAGTTATAAAATGTAGGAAATTCCATAATTTACAGCAACATAGATAAAATTGGATTTTATTATGTTAAGGGAGTTAAAAAAAGACACAAAAAGACAAGAGCCACAGTCTGTCAATTGTTTATGAAAACAGAAAAGTTGATCTCATACGGTAGATTAGCATTGGGTCACTATGGAGTAGGAAGCAAAACAAAGGAAGTAAAGTGAAGTCATTAGGTAGGAACGTAAAGAGAAGAGCTAGTTGTAGTTTTCTACAGTAGAGTAGAACAGCATTTTTTACATTAAAAATTATATGCATCTTATGTAGATTGTAAATATCCTTCAAAGGCATAACTTTGAATAATTGATGTCTAGCTGTGATGTTGGTTTAGAAAATTGTACACCCTTTTCATTGTGGGACTCTACTGAAGGATGTAGTTCAATAAATATGAATCTAGAGAATTATAAACCGATTCTGCTTCTTGTCTATTTGCTCTTATTTCTTGTCCTCAAACACAGTGCAGCAAAACACTTTGTGTGTCTGCTGTCAACTTCCTTGCCAAGAAAGACTATTTCTTGTTACACATTATGTCTAACTGAATAAGTTTTGGCATTTTATACTTTCTTTTGTCTGATATTTTGCCCCACAAATGAGAAAATACAATGATCCATTATGTACAGAATAAAAAGAGAGAGCATAGCACAAATAAATTGTTGTTAAGCAAAATGGAATGGATATTATATTAATATTTGATTATTGTATGCATGTACCAAACTACTTTTTCTCCTTAAAATATGATAAATAAATATGAAACCATAATAATTGTAATCATAAGATCGTAGCTATATTTTGTATGAATGTAAAATTAAGTGCTCAAGTAAAGTTATAACAACAGATATTTTGGGGGAAATATTTTGAAAGTTTTCTTTCTATATTTTTTAATTTGTGTGAGATTATTTCCCCAGTGTATTTTATGACATTTATGGAATCTTTCCCTATGAAATTCTTTTCAGGGCATCCTTATTAGTAAGATAGTATTAACTGATAAGAAATGACATAAGTCAGTTTTGTCTACTCATATCATTTAACTTCTCCTATCAGTGTCTCTGGAAGGTGATTACATATTATATTCTATCATGCTTCACTGACACCATTTAGCATTCTGGATTGTGCAAGAGACCCTCTAATATGCATAGCAAAGGCAGAGGGAAGGAATCCCATAGAAATAGCAAAAGACAAACTTGTATGTTACCAAGATTCCATTATCCAGAATCCAGAGAGTATGACAAAGAGTGTCTCAATTTGTCATAACACAAATATCTGAGTATATCTACAATAGAAACATCATTTGTAGTTGCTTGAATTTTGAATGGGCTGAGGTTACCTGGATATGAATTCAATAAAATGTGTTCTTAGAGAATGCAACATTATAATAATTCTTTTAGGAAATCATGCAACCCTGATTTATACTGGAGTATTAATATTTCTGATAATTTTTAAAATTGCAAAGATGTGAAATAAGCAGAAAATCAAAATATTGCATAATATATTCAGTTTCACTATATGAAGAAAAAAATTTATAGAAGTCAGGGGTGCAAAATTATCATCCAAGGCATTTTGAATATGAAAGGAAACACTTCTACAAAGATTAGTCAGTTAGAAAATGATATATCATCCACCAATAGGCTAAACACATGCTCCAGGTTTTTTTGTCATGTTTCAGTCACAAATTTATAATCACCAAATAATTATTCAAAAAATACCTAGTTTAGAAGCATAGGAAATGACCAATGAGTAAGAGCAAGTGTTATTCTTCAGACAACCCATATTAGTGTATTATCACATTCAATGGACACATTAAAATTGTATATAAATCCAAAGAGACTTTCAGATCTGATAATCTCATTTAGTTTCTTTCAGATGTGACCTCACAAACATAAACACACATATATAATACAGAGTTATAAAACAAATAATGCCTTCCAACACAGTAGGGCAGTGGTTCAAACAAAGTAACAAAGATTGCTATAGGATACACAAGACCTTCTCTAGTTCAAGTTAGAAAATTCCAGCATAGAGATCTGGGGTTGCTTACAAAATCAACATCTCATTGAAGAGTTAAAGGCATTTGGTAGATGCAGGGAAAAGAAGATGCAGAGTTTAACTATAGTCGCTCTTTAGACTAAAGCTTTTTCTACACAGGGGACAGAGCATTCTAATCACTTGGTGAAATAAGCCATTACTATCCTCCACTGTTTCTTTTAGCTGTGATTCTATGTTTATACATTATGTGTTGATGAAGACTCCCTTTTCAGTAGAGTTCTTTTTTTTCCTCATCTTTATTAAATTGGGTATTTCTTACTTACATTTCAAATGTTATTCCCTTTCCTGGTTTCCAGGCCAACATCCCCCTATCCCTTTCCCCTCCCCTTCTATATGGGTGTTCCCCTCCCCATGCTCTCCCCATTACCACCCTCCCCCCAACAATCCCATTCACTGGGGATTCAGTCTTGGCAGGACCAAGGGCTTCCCCTTTCACTGGTGCCATTACTAGGCTACTCATTACTAAAATATATCACACGATCTCCAACAGGCATTACCTTACTCACTTTGCCTGTTATATTATATTAATTATAATTATAATTATATTAATGGAAAAACGGTATATTTAAATTAAATAAATACTGATTCATTTAAGCTCTCTTGACCCTTACCCCCTCTAAAAGCAACCATATCTATAAAAATTAGCAAAAGATCTGATGGGCCTAAACTATACAATGAAATATCCAATATCTCTTTCAAGACTGCCTGTTCTCTAGAGATGATTAGCAAAATACTAATTGGTTTCTGAGTAAAATCTGACTTTTTTTGTACTATTTTCTTTTTGTCTGCTTGCTTTGTTGTTGTTTTGCATTATCGCATGGAAAATGTCAATATTAAAGTGATGGTAAGATTTTTTTTTAATGATAAGACTTTCAGAAAATAATGGATTGCAGATTTTCTGATCCCTCACAGCAGGTTTTTAAACATAAATGGAAGTAATTAGACAATTGGTCATATTCAAAATATTACTAAGTGAACACATTCCTCTCTTCATAGGAACATCACAACTTCTGATCTGAAATTTAGAAGATTCTTGATACCATATAGGGAGGAATAGACATAAAACAAGGACTTAATGACACAGAGAATCAGGTTTCTTCAAACAGTGGTAGAGCAGGAGGAACTGTTTATGCATTGTGACAAAGCTGAAAATGCTATCGAGTTTCAGAAATGTAAGATAAAATATAGTGATTCCCAACCACCTTGTTCTAACTGGACTACTCTGTAGTTGGCAAGCATGTTGCACAATAGATTTTCTCCTGATGAAGATTTTATGGTTTATATGTCAATACAGCATTTATGTCAGCAACAAAAGAGACAATAAATAGAGGTGAGAGGTGGCAATCCCCAGTCAGGCAGACAAAATGCATGAATGTGTCCAGTAATCTTCACAAATTTGTCTCTTACTGGCAGCACCAACAATGGGAGTATGAGAAAAGTGGACATAAATAAAATATAAAGTTAGTGAATCAGAACTGATGTCTGTCAGGTATGTAGAGAAAAGAGGTACACTAGATGGTCATATGGCATGTCCACTTAGAATTTGATGCAAATACATTGTTCTCAGATTCAGCCAAGGAATAGATTTATTGAGTGAGGAAGAAAGAGACATATTAATTGCTCTGCCTTCAACACGGTAATTGCTAGTTTGGAGATAAATAACTTCTGTGTATATATATTAGGGGTGGTTTGATTAACAGTGATAATATAAAAGACTGCATTAAATA
Organism: Rattus rattus; assembly: GCF_011064425.1. Lineage (NCBI taxonomy): Eukaryota > Metazoa > Chordata > Mammalia > Rodentia > Muridae > Rattus > Rattus rattus. Next base: position 50,234,327 of record NC_046164.1, on the reverse strand, counting down.
TTGAACTGGTATGTGGGTCAACTCATTTCTGCTTTCTTCTTTCTTACATAAATATATATGTATGCACACACATATACATGTACACATACAGACTCACACAAACACACACACATACACACACACATACACACACACACACACAAACACACACACACACAGAACCATAATGCAATAAAGATAAAAACTGTCTATATATTTGACATTATGTATTTATATATAAATTTATTTTATCATATATACAGTTATATAATTTTATATAGAAGAACCATACAAACTTCATCTGAGCAAAAATAGATCTTTATTGTCAAGAGTAAAGATAAATGTAAGGTACATGGAAGTCTGCTGATGTTACTCTCTGAGCCAAATGAAATGTTATAAATTTTGTACCTTAATTTTGATTTTAAAATATTAATCTTAAAATCAAGAAAAGAAGTTATCTTTAAAGTTCAATAATCTTGTTGTACCCACATTTTGCTTTTTTCCCAGGTCAAAGTAAAATCAAATATGTATAAAAAACGTTTTCAGTGTGTCTACATTTAGAAATTTATTTTGGATATTGTGTCAGACTAAATTATATATTTATTTCTTAACTAATAAACCTGGATATATATAATACAAAGTAGATTTTAAAGTTACATACCTAAATTACAATGTCAGGAGTAACATTCAGAAGTTTAAAGTAAAACACGTACTCCAAAATTCCATAAAACAATTAATAAAAGAATAAATAATTTATAATTTCAGAAACACAAAAGAAAAATAAAAAATATAAATATTCCAATAATTTATCAAATTTAAATGGTTTAAACTCACTTGAGAGACATTAGTAATTAGTAAAGTAAGAAAAACTGAAAATAATAATTAATAATTTTATGAATGCCTAACCATTATCATGACACAAAATATGACCTTTACATGAACATTCCATAGTTAGACTATGATAATATGGTTAGTTTATGGTACATAAATGAAATTTTGTCATATGTAGTAGTTATGTTTGACTTTCAATGTTGTTAGAGTAAGAAAGGCCTAGAATTATTGAAGCATACTTGTGAGCATGCTTATATTGTTTTAATGAATGGATTAATCTCTTGAAGAATACAGTATGTCAACATTAGTAGTAGTGTGTGAATATAGAAAGGGTGGCTGAGTAGGTAAAAATGCATTACCTGGGTCATGCCCTTGGGATGTATCCTAGTAAGACTTCTTACATGTCCTTTGCTCTCTGCTTTCTGTTTGCAATAAAGAAATCCATGGGCCACATAACCCACTCAAACCAGACTGAAGCTCAGATCCTTGGGTGAAATGGATGACATCCCATTTTGTTGTTTTGAAATAACTATAATGAACATATATTTCATTACGATATTCTTCTAAATTACTATTATTATGATGAATCATATTTTTCAATGTTTTGTTACACTCCCTTTAAAAGAGGTACCCATTAATGCAGCTTTGTTTGGCTATATGTTTCCAGTGAGACATATAAAAGCTTATTTAAAAAGGAAAAATAAAACCTAATACAAATTAAGTTCTAGACAGATAAATCTGACCACATGATTAAGAAAGAAAAACTATAGGTTAGAGTATGGAAATGTGAGACAGAACCATATTTAATAATCCTCAGTAGATGAGATGGGCCTTGGACTAAGATGGTGGCTATGATCCTGCAAAGAAAAGAGTTGTAAAGGTTATGTTTTGAACAAAACAATATCATGAGACTTTAGTGCAAGAAATATTATCATAATGGATAAACATGGGCTGTACCAGTCCTGAAACCTAAGCTGAAGCATTTTTGAATACAGTCTCATCTACTGTAATAGATTTTACCTTCAAAGCAATATCAAACAAACAAAACAAACAAGACAAGACAAAACCCTTTTTTTCTTAAGTGGCTTCTTGGTAGAATGCAATCAAAGCAACTATAAAAACAAATAATACAAAGGTGGTTTCCAAGCAGACGAAAAATGCATTACGTTCTAATAAAGGAACCACAGCTCAAACACCTACATACATAGCTTACACCATAATAAAGGAACCATAGCTCAAGCGTCTACACACATAGCTTGTGCTGGAATGCAGCACATAAACCATTTTGGGACAATACACAGTCAACGTCTATGTGAGTTGGATGCTTCTAATATAAAATGTAACAGAGCAGAAATCATTTTTCCTTCACAGCTATTACAAAGGCCATAGATAAGGAACAACTACTGGGAAGTGTAAATGCAAAAGGCTAATAAAGAGACCCATCTCACAGAGACCTACAGTTTGGAAAAATCTATATCATCTTACATGCACTGAAGAAACTAGGTAGATAAAGAGTTTTAGGAAAACTCCTACAGTGCATTTAAATTGGCCAAAATCAATGGGCTAAATTAAATCTATGCAATTCTAAAATTCAATAGTATGTTCATATAGTGGCAGAGTTTAAATAGGGGTCAGAAATTTGAACTGAGGCATGTAGCAGTGGTTGAATGGGAACTGAGGGTAGCCACTAGAAAGTTCCAGATATCAGGGACATAACAGGTTCCAAGGTCCCAACAGGTTGACATTAGCCGAAATACCCAACAAAGGAGAGAAAAAACCTGTAAAGACCATATCCAGTGGACAGGCATGGCCCCGGTAGGGATGGGGTCACCCATCCATCTCAAAATTTTGAATTCAGAATTGCTCCTGTCAAAGGAAATGCAGAGACAAAAGTGGGAGTACAGATGGAAGGAAATTTCATCCAGAGACTACCCTACCTAGGGATCCATCCCATCTGCAGTCACCAATCCCAGACACTATTGCTGATGCCAAGAAACTCTTGCTGACAGGAGCTGGTTTAGCTGTCTCCTAAGAGGCTCTGCCAGAGGCTAAACCAATACAGATGTAGATGCTCAGAGGCAACGATCTGATTGAGCACAGGGACCACAATGGAGGAGTTAGGGGATGGACTGAAGGAACTGAAGGGTTTGCAACCCCATAGGAAGAACCACAATGTTAACCAACCAGACCCCCAAACCTCGCAGTGACTAAACCATCAACCAAAGAGTTGGAGGAGACTATAGCTCCAGCTGCATATGTAGCAGAGGATGGTCTTGTCTGACTGGCATCAGTGGGAGGGCAGCCCCTTGGTCCTGTGGAGGCTCCATGCCTCAGGAGAGGGAAATGGTAGGGTGCTGAGGCAGGAGTCGGTAGGTGGGTGGGGGAGCGCCCTCATAGAAGCAGAGGAGGCAGGGTTGGGGATAGGGGGTTTGTGGAGGGGAAATTGAAAGAGGTACATTTTAAAAGTAAGTAAATAAAATAATAAAAAAGATTAAATAATTATATTTTGTTCATTTGCTTTTTCTTTATTATTTTTGTTTGCTTGTTTTGTAGTGTGGACAGTTGAATTCAGGGTTTCACATGGTCCAGTAAAGTGATATGCAGTTTCCTGTATCAAAACCAATAGCTTTTATTTGTGGACTATCATGTTATCTACCCAGAAAGAAATGAAATTTCAATGAATAATTACTAATTGTGTGATACTTCAGTAAAATTACATAGATCATGTTAGAAAGAAGAACTAAGTGAAATATATAACTCTGATACAGAGATTTAATAATTCCAAGAAAGTAGTAAATGGACTCTATGATCATTGTTGAGGCATTTTAAAACTCATTTCAGTCAATCAAAATAATGCTCTCTAATGTTATGCTAATTGCAAGTAAGCCTAAGAAGTTCTTTAAATTTACCACATTTTGAAATTATTTTTAGAGTCATATATACTTGGTATTTCTATGTGTAAAAGTTTTAACTAATATACTTCCTTTGGACTAGATATGCTGTATTATGTGAAATCTTAAGTTTTTTACTAGACCAAGGTATTTAAATAGACACCACTGAGTTAATGGTCATGAATGGCAAGGCAAATCAAACTCACCTGTGACTTTAAAAATTAGCCACTGTTCATGTTTAATAGTCTTTGAAGGTTGTGACTTGAGTTATGCGACCTTTCTTTACCTCTATGTGAATACCTTGACCTCTCACACTGAAGGATCTGACACCATTTACATAGAAAGCCCACTATATTCACAGTCATGATTCCTTCTCACGCCATACTTCCCCCAACATAACAAGGGTTTGCCATTTCTTTTGCTTACAGGACCCTTACAACATTGTGGAATTTAATTCTCTGCCTCTATGGTCAAGAGGCAGGATATGGGAGCAAATGTTCTGAATCTGTAACACATAGTATAGTAGTTGGCATGGAATGAATGGGTTTGTGTTCTTATGTGAAGCCCAAATATAAATGTATACTAAATACTCTTATTGATTAATTTCATCAATAAAAAAATGGAGTTAAGAAGCTCAGTATCTCGAAGATATATTACTCATTTAGGAACTGTTAAGAGTTATAGTAGCATTTTCTAAACAAAAGCTAAAGATAAGAAGTTTTAGATGATTGGCAATATTAGATTTGAAGGATTGTGTTATGGAATATGTTTCAGTTTGTCTGCATAAGATAGGTAGTTTATGTACCTCTGAAAAGGAAATAACTTTGGCCCATTGGTTCCTGGTTTGGATGGAAGTTCTTTTTTTTTTTTTATTATTATTATTAACTTGAGTATTTCTTTCAATTTTTTTTCCCCCCGGGGCTGGGGATCGAACCCAGGACCTTGCACTTCCTAGGTAAGCGCTCTACCACTGAGCCAAATCCCCAACCCTTGAGTATTTCTTATATACATTTCGAGTGTTATTCCCTTTCCCGGTTTCCGGGCAAACATCCCCCTCCCCCCTCCCCTTCCTTATTGGTGTTCCCCTCCCAACCCTCCCCCCATTGCTGCCCTCTCCCCAACAGTCTAGTTCTTATTCTTGCCAGAAACAACAAATTAATGTTGGTGTGATGTCTTCATTTAACAGAAAAGAGAAAATTGACGAATTCGTGTCAATTTTATCTTTACAAAAAAAAAATGAGGCATTTGTTTTATCATTTTTTTCTATTTTTGTTTGTATTACATTAATTTGTATTCTGATTTTTATCTGATCGTTTCCATGAACTCCTTTATGATTTTTTGATTTTTATTGTTGTTCTTGTTTATCCATGGTCTTAAAACAAATTTGATGGTTTCACAACCATGAACATATGAGCAACCCTAAGTGAACAAAATGAGCTATCAAAAAAAAAAATGTACTAAGTTGGCAGGGCAAGATGATAGAACAATACGGGGAGATGGGAATGAAGGAATTAAGGTGATATATGATCAAGTCTTATATTTACATGGGTAAAATCTTCAAGAATAAAGAAGTTATTAATTTTTAAATCAAAATACTATTTAAAGTTAATTATCATATATTTATCTTATAAAATAATGAGTTCTATTATGACATTTTCACAAGTGCAAATATTCTATTTTGATCAAATACACTCCATTTTCTTTTTGAAATTTAATAATTAAACAGTTAATATGGTTTGAGCATTTTATATGAGCCTTGTATTCTTAACTTCTCATGTTTACCTACACTATATATAATTTGATAACTTAAAACATTGATAGAATATTAAAGCCATTTAATTAAAAAATAGAAAATTGTGCACTCAGTGAAAAAATTGAAATGATATTTACGACGTATTGAATTATTTTTGGTTTGGACACAGGGTCTTTGATACAGCCCTCATTGGCCTGTTATTCACTGTGTAGCCACGGTTAGCCACCAAACTGCAGTAGTCCTCTAGTCTGTTTCTGAGACCTTGATTACAGGCATGTATCACATGGCTGGCTAATCTGTTTATTTTTAAGTTTTTAATTTCGAAAAATGGCACTTCAAGTCTGAAAATTCTGTGAGTTTTCTGGAAGAAAATTTGTCAAAATATATTATATAATACTTTTTTTAATCTTGGAAGGTATTAAATGAAAAGTCTATATACTTTTTTTAGCATTTAAGATATTAATGCAAAATACATTTAGGTCTAGACATGCGAAATTTTATTGACTAATTAGCTGCTAAGTGGATTCATATTTAAATGTAAATATCTGCAGAGTGCAGTGTGGAATTACTAATTTTCATAGAAGATATTTCAAAATTTGCATGTATAATTACATATTTTTCATGCAAATAAATCTTAGTTTTACCCTGCTGGCAAAGGTATTTATATATTTATCTGTGCATACTAAAAGTGTATGCAAACATTTGGATTTACATACATACATATTTATTGTGTTTATGTACCTGATATTTTTATATGTGTATTATAGGCAGTTTGCTCTTCATTGAATAAACATTGCTACGTTAAACTTGACCATTAATCTAAAGAAGTATTTGTTATTTGTCTAAAACAAATGAATTTTATATTATATCTATTGATAATAGAGGGAGTGATTTCAAGTGATAACAAAGTGTCATGTATAAGAACTTTAAGAAGCATAGATTGTACTTTAATGTATACATGCATTTTGTATGCTTTAGACATATTTGGCATTTGTAGGCTTGAATATCTTCTAAGCAAGGCAGGTTTGAGGATGAGATTTAAAGATATAAAAAAGAATGACTATGCCTACTTCATATGACTAGGCATCCATGCACAATTTTCCTCTAACACATGCTTCCTGGAACGCACACCATGTCACAGCCATTTTGTGCTAGAGTCTTCTAAATATACAGGCTTGGTGTTGTCATAATACATAGTTAGCTTTTAAGATTGATGGATTGCTTCAGTGAACAAGCTTATAAGGCCTTTTTTTCTCATCTGAGTCAATGTTTTCCTCAATACCATGAAATAAATTAAAATAAAGTGTTTAAATCTACTGCTTAAGATAAAGAAGACCAAATCTCATTCTAATAAATGTGAAATACAGCTTGTCATGTTCCCGTCACTCTGCAGAAATGCTACCACAAGGCTTTGCCAGTTAAGTCTAATATGTTGACATTTATTTTTGCTGCAATAAATGTTAGGATTATATTTTTGCATTAAATTCTGGCATTTTTAAAGATCACGATGACAAGTAATTTATTCCTCAAATCACTCTGGTTTGTTTTTACTTTTTGAATATGGATTTGGCCGTGTGTCTCCAAGGCACAGTACAAAGCATATTTCATATGTTGTGCAACCTATTAGTTTGATTTAAATCCACTTTTTCCATCTGGATTTATGCAGGCTTTCCTTGATGTTATTTGCTCTGAATTATTGCCCAGAAATAATCACACTGAATCCAATTTTACACTGGCTGTGTGGCCCACCAAGTCTGTCACTGTAAAGCTTAAGGCTTTTACTGCTTGTTTCAATGAGGGCAATTTCTCTAGTATTCTACATTTGAATATACAACATAGTGTTCTGACACTCATTTAAGAAAATTTCTTCTCTCTTTCCTAAATATTGAGTGAGTAAGATCACATAGTCCAGAAATTGTCATTAAATAAATAGAACAGACCAGGACATAAAAACAATGTGTTTTTTCTGCCTTTAAGACCATATATGACAGCTTGAGTTCATAGGAATAAGATTTAAATCAAAGGCCCAAGGTCAAACCACTTACTACCGAAAGCACTGATGAACTCTTGTGTATGTTGAAGCTTTATAACTTCAGTAACGCAAGAGCTTTAAGAAAATGTAGATTTGACTTACCAATCTTTTTGATCATTTCTCTTGATACCTTTCTGTTCAGGTGATAGAACAATGCTTTCCAGCATAGGTAACAAGGTTACTAAATTCAGTTAATACATTAAATATAGCTGAATCCAGTAACTATACACACACGCACACACACACAGACACACACACACATACACAAACACACACACACGCACACACGCACACACCTAATTTAAAAGAAATTCAATTCACTTATTGAAGTACATGACTGAAGTTTTCTATCTGTTAGCTTGTATCATCTGGAAACACTCATTTAAGCATATTCGCCCAAACATACTTTCCTGAATGATACAAAATATTTTCTATATTGTATTTCATTTTTTAAACATTAACAATTATACTTTATGACTGTGAAAAAGCTATGGTTATTAATAAGGTCTTCTATTTTAATTGATAATACTTGCTTAACAATATAAAATTATATTGTAGATTATAAAATTCTATAAGATGTATCTATAACATAATAGATATTGCATTTATTTAGATGCAATAATTTTACATTAATTATTTAAATTATTGGAACATTTAATATAACACTCAGAAAGTTATGTATATTATGATAACATTAAAAATAAAATAATTTATTGATATTCATTTAAATTTTAGAATGTTTAGTGAGATTATGTTCTACATGAACAAAACATATTATACACTAATTACATTCTATCAAAAATATGGAAAATAATAAAATTGCTCATTTTATTATTGGATTCACATTCTGTGTGATAAAAAGTAAATTTAAAGATGCAGTTACAAGTTGCAATATGGCATGAGTGACAGTATCACAGTTGGTACTTTGAGACAACAAAGAGCCTAGTAAAAGTTCCTACACTGAATCTGTCAATATGCACTGAATTTATGTAAAAACCATGTCAAAAGAGGCAGGAGCACAGGTAATACATACTACAGTGCTTGAGCAAGGATTTTCACACAAAATGGATGGTCAGGAAGTGGTAGCCAATCACCATTATTCTCCCAACAGAAAACTGCAGCACATGACAGCAGATTATTTCATATCTGAAACCCCATCAAGTTCAGAAAGATGAATGAGAGGAGAGATAATTATGTTCTGGAGATCTCAGTCTTGGAATAAAAGTCTTTCTGAAGCTTGTGAAATCTAGGAAATTCTGAAACATTTGGGCATTAGTAGTAACTCCAATCGGCAGGAAACTAAGCCTGCAGTTGTGTTGTATTTCAAGAATGGGGCCAGTTAATTTTTTCTTTAAAAAATTCTATATTTTCAAGTAACCTGGGGTACCCTATTCCAGTGGTATGGGGGTGAAAATAGATGGATTACTCCTGCTCAATGACCAGCTCTCTTAACACACTAGCACGTTGTAGTTTGCTAAGAAAGCATGTCTCAAAAACAAACAAACAAACAAAAAGGTATACAGAAATTTCCCTTAGGTTTGGTCTCTGTTTTCTGTATGTGTGCACAGGTGTGTGCATGTGTGCACGTGCACGCGTGTACACACACACACACCACCCTCCACACATATGTGAAAAAACATATATACTAACAGGCAAATGAAAATATAGATATAGTTAGAAAAATGTTTGGTCTGTGCATACATGCATAGACACACATGCCACATAATATATACATGTGAAATCATGCACATAAACACAGGCCCTTAAACATACACATAGAGATAGAACAAATGTTTTTGTTTGTACAGTGTAAATTAACAAATTGTATTCCAAATTAAAACTCTAAATAATTAGTACCAAGGGGCCTCTGAAAGAGTAGTACTTCACCTAGAGTCCCTTAGGCAATTGCTTTTATAAGATATTATTCTCTACCAATTCTCTTGAATTTACACAATTTTAATGCAAATTATCTTCAGTGTACATTAATAGTCATTTGTAGCCTATGTGTCATTGACATACTGGCTACATTTAGTGAACTGGTCACAATATATCAGTGGTTTATGCTCAAACTTCAAGCTAAACTATAATCATTTTATATGATAGATATAAAATGACTGTGTTTTAAAATGTCCTAACTGCTGCTTAATTTTATCTTTATCAAATGTATTGAGAAAATTGCCATTTAATATTTCCTACCTCTATAATTTATTGTTTAACTGTGCTATAAATCTTTCATGGGGGGATCAAGCTCTAATCCTATATAGTCAAAAGTCTAAAATGTGAGGATTAAGCCTGCATTGGTTGGTCTAGTATATGGTTGTTCAAAACAAGTCTGGGTAAATGAGTGAGAGTAACCTCAAACTAAGATAAAAAAAGAAGGTCTTGTATATAAGTCAGTGGAAAAGTGCTTGCCTAGCAGCATCTGTGAGACACTTTGCACAATTAATAATAATAATAATAATAATAATAATAATAATAATAATAATAATAATAATAATAATAATAATAAATTTAATGTTTTACCCTGGTGAAATTTCAGTTTTCAACTCTAATTTATTATTAGTGTTTAATTTTTTCATTTAGTTGTTTATTTATTCCTTTTACATCCATATCACAGCCTCTCCCTATCTTCCTAGTATCCTCCTCAAATAGTACTTCCTGCTCTTCTCTGAGAAAAAGAAGGTTCCCTTGGGTACCAACCCACCCTAGCACATTAAATTTCTGAAAAGTTAAGCACATTCTCTCCTACTGACGCCAAACAAGGCATATTATTTAGGGGAACAGATTCTACTGTGTCAGGGACAGACACGAGTTGTTGGAGGATCTTCAGGAAGACCAAAATGTACTTTTGCTACATTTGTGAAGGAGGACTAGGTTCAACCCATGTATGCTCTTTGGTTGGGGGTTCAGTCTCTGGAGCCCCCAAGGGTCAATATTAGTTATTGATATCTTCTTCTGAAGACCCTATCCTTTCCAGGTCCCTCAATCTTCCACTGAATTCTTTCACAAGTTTTCCTGAACTCACTCTAATGTTTAGCTGTGGGTCTCTGTAACTTTTTCAGTCAGCTGATGGGTTGAGCATCATAGAGGGCAGTTATGCTAAGTTTTTGTATGCAACACGATAGAGTATCATAAATAGTGTCAGAGATTGGTGCTTTCCTACTAATTGATTCTCCAGTTGGATTAATCGGGGTTGGTCATTCCCTCAGTTTTCATTCCATCTTTGTCCCTGCATTGCCTATAGGTGAGACAAATATCAGGACAGGGAGGTGAGAAGGGGCGTGTGGGTGGGTGGTGGAACACCCTCATAGAAGTATGGGGAGGGGGAATGGGATAGGGGGCATATGAATAGGAAACCAGGACAGGGAATAATATTTGTAATGTATGTAAAAAACACCTCACCCAAAAAACAAAAAACAAAAAAGAAAACAAACAAACAAACAAAGAAACAAAGTTTTGTGGGTAGGTTGGTACCCTTATCCCTACACTGAGAGTTCTGCTTGACTGTAGCATGTAGCCATTTTGGGCTCCATATCCTTGACCACTAGGAACTTCAGATAGAGAAACCCTCATAGACTCTCAAGAGCCTGCTGTATGCCAGGTCTCTGGCAAGTCCTAGAGATGCTCTGTCCCCATACCTACCACTGATTTCATGCTTTCAGCCCTCTCTCCTGAGCTCTCCCTATACCTGATCCCTCCCCTCATATTCTGTCCTGGCCCGCAGGGCAGTCAGTGGAGGTTGGGGACTACCTAGGAGATAATGGGGGACAAGAGACCTGAAGAAGGACACCAAGACAAGAGTCTGATTAAGGCGACAAATTTTATTTTTTCCTAAGGATGAATTTATACCATAGCAGGAGTAAGAGGGGAGAGGGAAGTGGGAAACATCTACACCAGCCAAGGACACAATGCACTTGTGGTCAGCTGATGTCAAGAGAATTTTGGTTTCTCAGAAATGTCACAAGTTTGTCATATCATTAGGCAACCTGACATCAGAGGTATTTCTCAGAAAGTCACAAGTTTGTCATATCATTAGGCACCCTGACCACCAGATTTGTATTAGTCTTCTGCAGCTGGCTGGGTATTTTCTATGAACCCAGTCATACTTAACTCTAACTATTATATTGATATCAATAATGGAGGGTTTTAAGGGCATCACTCCCAACAATATCCCCCCTGATTCCCTCTTCCTTCCACTTCCACCCAACTCTAGCAGCCTCCAATGACTCTTAATTTTTTTTTTCTTTTGAGTGGTATTCAACCATCTTCTCTTAGGGCCACCTTGTTGTTTAGCTTGTTTGGGTCTGTAGGGTACAGCATGGGTATCCTGTACTTTATTATTAATATCCAATTTTAAGTAACAAGAAAACAGTCCCTTTAGGTCTGAGTTACCACACTCAAAAGGAGTTGGCCAAAGCCCTTTTGATCATAGACAATCACAAACCAAAGACAGTCAGACACCGGAAAACTAGTCTTGGTAGTTACTCTGCTGGATTTTGGTTTGGTCTAAGTGTTAATGCTTACTTACTATGAAATAAGAATGTTTGCACATGATATTGTTTTAAATAGGAACCCATAATTTGGAGACTTTGGGTTTCTTTTAATATTTTGGACTCCTGAAGTAGTGGAATTGCTACTAAGACGTAGGGGATCATTAGAGTGAGACTTTATTTTGTATTATGATATTAACATAAATCTCTGGGAAAAGGGTAAGGGAGTTATGAATTAAGGCAAGTTAACAAGGGGTGAGTTATGAAGAATAATTTTAAATGTTAACTTGCCACAAACTATAATCATATGGGAAGAAAGCCTGAATTAAAGATTGCTGAGATCAAATGAATCCATGTGGTGATTTCCTTTATTGCCTTACTTAGGATGGAAAAGAAGGCATTTCATATCCTGGGCCTTAGAATATGTAAGAGTAAAGAAAGCTGGAAGTGAGCAGACAAACAAATCTTTGTTTGTTTTTGTTCTTTGTTGTTTTTTGTTCTCTTGAACATGGACATAATATGACTTAACTCAACCATTCCTCTCTGAATTTCCCTTCAATGACAGACTGTAACTTGGGATTATAATTAAATAAACTTTCTTTTTCCATTTTAAAAAATAAATGGATTCTTCCTCAATAGCAGATGTCAGTGTAAAAGGGTGTCTAGCAACAGCAGAAATAAACAGCTCAAGGACCTAGAGAGCCAGAGCCAAACGGGACATGATTCTATTAGTATGTCCCTGGAAGTATCTAGAAGGCCTATGGCATTGATGATTGGCTCAAGAGTTGGTAGCAGGATTCTTGAGAAAAGTGGCATTAACTAAAAGTCATATATTTAGAGGCCTAGAGCCTACAGGTTCTTTCCACCAAGGGGTTCATAGTCACGAGACTCTCCATATATCCCCACACTTAGATTGGGGATAATGATGGAGGTGACCCCAGAAAATGCTAGAATGGCATACAATGGCAACTTGGCTCATGTTTCTTTTCCACTGTGAGATCCAAGGCACCCTATGGATAACTGGCAGCAGAGACCTCTTCTCCCTTTGTCAACCAATATTACAGGCCTACCTTGTTCTACTGCTCATTGTTTTCTGCCTCCTTAAGCGCCAGCATTCAATCCAATTTCCTGTGATGCCCACTGCTTTTGCTTCTCCACTGGGATTTGGTCATTCTCTATTGCCTTATTTTTTTTCTTTTCATCAAAATACAAGAGCAGTATACCCTCTTCCATACTTAAACTAGAAAGCTTGCAAAGAAAAAAGAGAAAAAAAGGGTTGGGAAAAGATTTGAAAATTACTCCTTTTCTTCATATATACAATTTCCTACCAATTTATATTTTGTTTAGCAATAATGTACCTTATGAGTTTAGAAATCTAATAAAGATTCCACAATTAAAAAAACTAATAAATGAGATTTCATAAAAATTTAAATCTTGTATAAGAAAAAGGACAATGTCAATTGAAACAAGTAGCAGCCTACAAAATGACACAAGATTTTACCAACTCCACAGCAGATAAATGACAAATATCCAAAGAACTCAGAAAACCAAATATCAATAAATCAAATAATCTGTTTTTTAAAGGTGGGTTACATGTTTAAACAGACATTTCTCAATAGAGAATTGCAAATGTCTGTGAGACACTTTAAGAAGTGTTCGGCATTCTTAATTGTAGGAGAAATGAAAATCAAAACTACTTTGACATTCCAACCTATACATGTCAGAATAACTAAGATCAATAGCACAAGTGGCAACTCATGCTGGAGAAACTGTGGAGCCATGGAACCCTCCTCCATTGTATGAAAACATGTACAGACACCAAGAGAAATCAATAGAATTGTTCTTTAAATGCTGAGAATTGATCTATGCCAAGATCCAGCTCTCTCTCTCTTGATTCTCCATGCTATCAAAACAACAGTTATTCCAACATGTCACTGAGGTTTACTCATTATAACCAAAAACTGAAAATAATAAAGATATCCCTGGAGAGAAATGAATAAGGAAAATGTGGTACATCTACACAATAGTATATTACTCATGTATTTAAAATTTCATAAAACTTATGGGCAAATGGGTAGAACAACAAGAAAAGCCCAATTCATTTTGAATGAGGTTGCCCAAACCCATAGTGATAAATATAGTATATATTCAATAAGTGGAGATTAGCCATTAAGTAAAGTATAACCAAGATACAATCCATATATTCACAAAGTTTGGGGAAAAGGAGGTGCCTAGGGGGAACAAATGGATCTCCGTGAAAGGGAAAATGGAATAAAATGAGAGTAGAAAATGGAGAATCATGTCAGGGGAAAAATAGGGCAATGGAGAGTGTGGGTAGAAAGAGCTGAGATCAGGGAAACTTTAGAGGATGGTGTGGAAAAATAGTGCAGAAGAAACTTCCTGGGACCTATGAATGAGATTCTAAGAAGCACTCCTACTAACTGGGGATATGGAATCTGAAGTCCATCTCTCACTGGAGAGGCAAAGAGAATGTCTCAATTAGACATCTCCATCAATTTCCTCCCCTCAGAGCTCAAGAGATCCCATGGAAGAGGAGGAAGAAATATTGTAAGAACTAGAGGAGAAGGAGGACACCAGGAGAATAAGGTGAACCAACTAAGAATGACATATATAGGCTCACAGGATGGAAGCAACAAGCACATGATCAACATGGGTCAGCATCAGTTCCTCTGTGTATTCATGATACCTATCAGCTTAGTATTTTTATTGTACTCTTGAGTATAGGAACAAATGGGTCTCTGTCTCTTGAATCTACTCTTGGGACTCTTTGCCTCCTGCTAGTTTGCTGTCTCTAACTTTTATATTATACTTTTTGTTTCATTCTATGATGTTTTATTTTTTCATGTGTGATTGCTATCTCTTTAAAACCTTTTCTTTTTTAGTGAGAGACAGAAAGAGAGTAGATTCAGAGAGGAGAGGGAAGACATTGGTTAAGAGTGGGGTGCAGGGAACTTATAATCAGGATATTTTATATGAGAAATAAATATATTTTCAATAATAGGAAAAAATAATGAGTTTGGGGTGAAAAAAATCTTTGCTCTTCTAAGAATATGTACATTGATACTTAGAAGACTGCACTATTGGAATAAGGAGTATGTGTCCCAATTTGGTCCAATACTAAAAACTTGGTTTGAAAATTATGTGAAATAGACAAAGAACATAACTAAGGAGAATAAGCACTGTGAATCCAGAGACCAGAAGTGTCTTAAATGCCTGTAAACAGAGGCTTTCTTTCTGCTTTTCTTTTTCTTTTTTTTAATTGGATATTTTCTTCATTTACATTTCAAATGTTATACCCTTTCCAGGTTTTCCATCCAGAAAACCCTATCCCATCCCTCCTGCCCTTGCTTCTTTGAGCATGCTCCTCCAGCCACCCACCCATTCCTTCCCTCCTCTCTGTGCTGACATTCCTCTACACTGGGGCATCGAGCCTTCACAAGACCAAGGGCCTCTCCTCCCATTGATGCTGGACAAGGTCATGTTCTGCTACATATACAGCGGAGTATATGGCTTGCTCTATGTGTACTCTTTGGTTGGTAGTTTAGTCCCTGGGAGCTTTGGGGGGGTCTGGTTGGTTGACACTGTTTTACTTCCTATGAGGTTGCTAACCACTTCAGCTCTTTCAGTGTTTTCTCTAATTCCTTCTTCAGGGGGACCCCATTCTCTGTCCAATGGTTGACTGCGAGCATACTCCAAGGGCTTTCTTAGTCTCTGTTACTCATAACCTGTAGAGAGACTCTCTTGTGTTTTGTGTAATAGCATCACCTATTAATAAAATCTGTTGGTCTATTGGCTTAGGCAGAAAATAGGGGATGAGAGTCCTGGCTGGGAGAAAGTACTCTGGGATGGAGTAAGGCATAGGAAGATTCACCCCGAACTCTGAGGAAGATAGTAGCATGAATCTCAAAAAAGTAACCAATCGTGTGGTGGGCCGTAATAGAATACATGGGATATTTTAGGTATGAGCAAGTTGGGAAACAAGCAAAAGCTTTTGACTTAGGCAATTGTTCACGAAATATTAATTCTCAGAGTTGTTATTTCTGAAACTTGTATGCAGGTGGAGAATCCATAGTTACAATGACCCTTTAAATTGCTCTTGAGATGCTTTTCCTCTTACTGGGTTGCCTAGAATAGCCTTGATATGAGGGTATGAGCCTAGTCTTATTCCAACTTGTTATGCCATACTTGGTTAATATCGCTGGGAGGCCTGCTTGCTCTTTCTTCTCTCTCTCTCTCTCTCTCTCTCTCTCTCTCTCTCTCTCTCTCCCTCTCTCTGGAAACAAAAGAGGAATGGATCTGGGAGGAGGGCAGATGGGCAGAAAAGAGGGAGGAAAAGATAAAAGTGAGTTGTAAGGTAGGAAAAGATAAAACTTAAAGACATGAAAATCTTCTCTACCTAGGAAGATTAGAAAGAACACTTTCACAGTATATGTATGTGGGACTTTCACCACAAGTTGCAAAAAGATGAGGTGAAAACATCTCTCATGGAAAGAAAATGGTCAATAAATTGAATTCATTTGGGAAGTGATGTCACACAGAACAACTTGAGACAGAAAAAAATGACGTATTGGAATATTGTATGTGGCAGGTCTCAGGGAAGTAAGTGGTGTGTTCAAGAATGAGGCTATTATCTCAGCTTCAGGAGAAGCTATACTTTTGTGTTTTGTGTTATTAATTTCACCACGTAAAAGATTAATGACTTTTTTTCTAATTAATGAAAGCTAACAGTGTTCAGCTGCAGAGTTTATTGCTACATTGTTAATGCTGAATTTGTGACCCCACATTTTATTCAGGACATGAACAATCCTGCTTGACTTAAGGAGCACATCCTGTAAATATGGGGCACCCCCGCAAGCAAGATGGCCTTATTAATGAGCAGAGCAACACATATTGGACAGTGACCTAAGAGTTCAATAAAGTAAACCATGGTCAGATTTTAGTGAATGCTATCCAAGGATGTTTCCAGCTCTCCATAGCACTGGGAGTTCAACAGTCTGTGCCCTATCAGTGACACCGAGCATCGCCATCTCCTCTTGTCCTTGGTTTTATGAGTATCTTTCAGTATCTTATTCTCATTTTGGTTTTGAATTTTTATAAGTTCAAGTTCTCCCATTGATGCTTTATTCTTCCTAGTATTAATCCTTTTTAGCTATACTGAATTGAGCAAGTACGAGGTGAATAAAGTAGCAAAATTAACTACTCAAATTTTTCTAAGTAATTTCAGGGAAAATTTTGTTTATGAATCATAGGTAGAAATAGATAAATAACAGACACCAAGAAACTCATATACCATGTACAATAAATGCAAACTATACAATTTCATACACACATACACACACATACACACACACATACATGTGTGTGAGTGTGCATATGTATGTGTATACTTATATCAGTGCATATATATACTAAACATATACTGTAAAATATATATATGTATATATACACACACATTCATATGGAAGTTATATAACCTTCATCACATTAATTTTAGGACAAAAAGAAACCTTTGGGAAAACTATAGCACTAGGGCATAGTTTATAAGAAAAGAGAACTGATTACTGGGGAAAATCTTGCCAGAGTTGTAGTCTCACTGAAGGACTAAAAGGGATTGATGTATTTAAAACCCCTAAACTTTTGTTCTCCTTGAGCTTTAGAATTTATGTGATTTTTTTTTTGAGAGGAGGGAACAGTTAGAGATTCTTTAAAGGGTTTTTGTGGTTTGACTGGAATTTTTTTGATTTTATCATAATTTTGTGTTTGAGTTTTTATCAGGTTTGTAGGAAGACAAGCTATACAAGTCAATTTTCTAATAACAAATAATTTTAGGTATCTCAGTGATGCAACTTGCAGTCAGATATGGCTACTTTATACACTCAGTGGAAGTTCATATCATTTAGTATGTGAATAAACAGACCTATGAATTGAAGGTAAATATAATATCAGCCATTGAGAAATCATGAGGGTTTAGGATTGCTACTGTTTAATATAGTTTTATGAGGAGGACTCCAACAGCATTTAAATTATAAGGAAATGAGATATGACTTTAATTACCTAAGTTCCTACATTTGATGGTTAGAACATTTCCCTGTGATTTAAAACACACAATCATCTGTTGACAGAGGAACAACAGAAGTCAGGATTTAGAGAATGGAAACATTTGAAATTGTCATTCTGGTCATAGACCAGGATTTACAGGAAGAATACAGACTGTAATGTTTTGTGAACTTGATGACCATGGGATTCCAACAGTTCTAATTTATTATTTTCATAATATATTATTGATTATTTGGTAATTTCACATCATGGATCTTGAGCACCCTCACTTTCCCATCTTCCCAAGTTTACCTCTCCTACTCTTCAGAAAACCCCACAAAAGAAGTAAAAGAAAAACAAACAAAAAGTTCAATTTGTATTGCCTATTTTCTCATTAGTGCATGGTCAAACTCCTGGTGGCCAGATCCTTTAAGAACACTGAGACCATCAATTGTTGATAGCTACATTTCAACATATTTAGTATAGTTTTTAAGAGTTCTCCTTAATAGATTTCTGTCTAGACTGTTATTTTGGTGGAAGGAAGGGGCTGTCAAGAATCCTTTTATGTCACTCTTAATTGTAAGTCTACAGTGAACAAATACCATGGAAAAAGTAGCTCCCTACTTTTTCAGTCGGCAGGAGCACAGATCATGGATTTAAATATGATTGAGGGTTGTTGCCATAGACTTCAGCATGGTGTCAGGTTTCAGTATGGACCCAGACATCAACACATCCTTCTGCATATATGTATGGGCACCATCACAGTTCTAAGTGACAAGATAGGTCAAGGATATCAAGATGGCTCAGATAGCAGGACAGGCTATTTTATACATTGGAAAAATCATATTGGTCTATGAAACTTACTCATCATCAGTTTAGGATATGAATGTAATAGTTTGTCAATACTAATCCAGCTACAAATTTTGAGTGTGAAATGATAATTTACAATAAATAATTCTGCTTTCTGTAAGCCTCAAAATAACACTACAAGTGATAACATTTTTACTTACTCCTTCTCTTCTATTCTATGAAAGAGTCAAAATGTGATGAGAGCTCTCTAAGTTATAATGAGTGACAAGAGAACAGCCTGACTCTAGACAATTTGCAATTTCTTAGAGGCACCAGGGTCATGATATCTTGCAACTTTCTTCCTAATTAAGTATGAATCTCCTAAGGCTCTGTGATTGGATTCAGTTTGGAAGACTTGAGTGGCCCTCTAATTGATATGTGACATCAAATTAATCAGCCATCTGAATCTCTACACCTAACTGAAATAACACTTCTCATGTATCTAAATCACTCTTGTCCTCACACTTTCTTCTATTGACTCATGATATTAAATTTGGATGGTTTTATTTCAACCTCTGATTTTTCCTTCAAATCATACTTTTTTTTATCTCCCCACCCAAGCCTGCTATTTTGCTTATTTAGTAGGTGGTGTGTGGTATATAAATTGGGACCAGAGAGAGAAAGAGGGACCAAAGTCTAAGAACGTACAAATATATTTCTGAGACACAGTACAGTGAGAAATGAGGTCATTTAGATACGATTTTCCATTTTATTATTGAAAATAGAGTTTTTCTTCATACATGAAATCCAGACTACGGATTTCCATCCCTACACTACTCCCAACTTTACCCAAACACCTCTCATCTCTCCAAGATTTACTACTCTTGCTCCTATCGAAAAATAACAGGTCTCTAAAAGATAGTAAACAACTATAACAGTACAAAATACAGAAAGAGAAGGTGAAAGCTCTCACACTGAAACTCAAGAAGGCAACCCAGCAGGAAAAAAATTATTCCAAAGAGCAAGCAAAGAGTCAGAGAAAAACCCACAATAACAATTAGAAATTCTACAGAAAACCCCAATCTAACATAACATATTCACATAGGACCTCTTGCAAATTCACACCCACATACATATAGTGTCACTTTGCAAATCTATAGGAGCCCTGCTGAGTTGATTAGTGGGATATATTCTCCTGGTGGCCTCCATCCTATCTAACTCAAACCATCTTTCCATCTCCTCTTCCACAGGGTTCCCTGAGCTTCCAACAGACACTTTCAATTTAGATTCTCTTTGCAAACTGTCTGGCTGTAGGTTTCTGCATTTGCTCCTAAATGCTGCCCACAAAGTCTATGTTGATGAGTGGACAAGGTAACTTGATCTACAAATACTGTAGGATATCATTAGGAACCATTTCAATGGTTTGGTTGTTTGGTTTTTGACTAATATTGTTTGATGCTACTCCATGTCTCTGTGCTATTCAGTTTCAGGTTCCTGGCCATCCAAGCAGTGCCAGACATGGGTAGTCTCTCAAAGAATGTACCTCAAGGTTTCTAGCTGGTGTCAGAACCTTGCTGATCCCGACCCACAGCTCCCTGTTCCCAAACCCCATGGGAGAGAGCTGATTACCCAGATGCATGGGTACTCCTGAGACTGCAGGGCAGGAGAGACCGCAAGTACTGACCACCTTTGCCCACATCCCTGGCACAAGAGGAAACTGTATAGGGCCTCTGGGCACAAGAAGATAGGGGTAGTCAAGTGCAGTAGCCCTGTGGTCCACCCTGTGCCCAGATCTGAACAGACCTGGTCAAACAACTCCCTGTACCAAATCCTGTGGGAAGAAGAGCTAGATATTCAGAGGGACAGACACACTTGGGAAATCAGAGGAGACTACTCTGCCCACATTTCTGACTCTGGAGGAAAAGGCCTAGCACCATCTGGGGCCCTGCCCACAGGAACCCAGGAGAAGGCCCTACTGGTTCCCACCCACAGGGACAGTTGAAAGCCAGTGCACAGGAATGACTACACACCTGAAAGCAGAACACTCTGTTCCCATAACTGGCTGAAAGAAAACAGCAAAACAGGTCTACAGCACTCTTGACACACAGGACTATAGGACAGTCCAGCCACTGTCAGAAATAGCAAAACAAGGTAACACCAGAGACAACCTGATGGCAAGAAACAAGCACAGGAACCCAATCAACAGAAATCAAGACTACATGGCACCATCGGAGCCCAATTCTCCCACCAAAGCAAACACTGAACATCCAAACACACCAGAAAAGCAACATCTAGGTTTAAAATCACATTTGATGATGGAGAACTTTAAGAAAGACATACAGAACTCCCTTAGAGAAATGCAGGAAAACACAAGTAAACAAGTAGAAGCTCTTAGACAGAAAACACAAAACACCATGAAAGAATTACAAGAAAACACAATCAAACAGGTAAAGGAATTGAAAATGGAAATAGAAACAATAAAGAAAATACAAAGGAAGAAAACCTTGGATATAGAAAACCAAAGGAAGAAACAAGGAGCCCTAGATACAAGCATCACCGACAGAATACAAGAGATAGAAGAGAGAATCTCAGGAGCAGAAGACACCATAGAAAACATCAACAAGACTGTCAAAGACAATGTAAAACAAAAAAGCTCTTAGACAAAAACATACAGGAAATCTAGGACACAATGAAAGATCAAACATAAGGATAATAGGTATAGAAGAGAGTGAAGACTCCTAGCTCAAAGGACCAGTAAATATCTTCAACAGAATCATAGAAGAACACTTCCCTAACCTAAAGAAAGAGATGCCCATAAACATAAAGAACCCTACAGAACTCCAAATACATTGGACCAGAAAAGAAACTCCTCCCATCACATAATAGTCAAAACACCAAATGCACAAAATAAAGAAAGAATATTAAAAGTAGTAAGGGAAAAAGGTCAAGTAACATATAAAGCAGACCTATCAGAATTACAACTGACTTCTTACCAGAGACTATGAAAGCAAGAACATCCTGGACAGATGTCATACAGACCCTAAGAGAACACAAATGCCAGCCCAGGTTACTGTATCCAGCAAAACTCTCAATTAACATAGATGGAGAAACCAAGATATTCCATGACAAAACCAAATTTACACAGTATCTTCCTACAAATCCAGCCCTACAAAGGATAATAAATGGTAAAGCCCAAAACAAGGAGGCAAGCTACACCCGAGAAAAAGCAAGAAACTAATCGTTTTGCAACAAAACAAAGAGAAGACAAGCAAACAAACATAATCTCACCTCCAAATATGAAGATAACGGGAAGCAATAATCACAATTCCTTAATATCTCTCAACATCAATGTACTCAATTCCTTAATAAAAAGATACAGATTAACAAACTGGATACGTAATGAGGACCCAGCATTTTGCTGCCTACAGGAAACACACCTCAGAGACAAAGACAGACACTACCTCAGATTAAAAGGCTGGAAAACAACTTTCCAAGCAAATGCTCTGAAGAGGCAAGCTGTAATAGCCATTCTAATATTGAATAAAATTAATTTTCAACCAAAAGTCATCAGAAAAGATAAGGAAGGATACCTCATATTCATCAAAGGAAAATTACCAAGATGAACTCTTAATTCTGAACATCTTATGCTCCAAATGTAAGGGCACCCACATTCATAAAAGAAGCTTCATTAAAGTTCAAAGCACATATTGCACATCACACAATACTAGTGGGAGACTTCAACAACCAACTTTCAGAAATAGACAGATCATGGAAACAGAAACTCTAAACAGAAACACAGTGAAACTAACAGAAGGTATCAACCAAATTGCTTTAACAGATATCTAGAGAACAATACATCCTAAAACAAAATAATATACCTTCTTCTTAGCACCTCATGGTACTTTCTTCAAAATTGACTGTATAATCAGTCACAAAATATGCCTCAACAGATACAAGATTGAAATAATCCCATGCATCCTATCATACCACCACAGGCTAAAGCTGGTCTTCAATAACAATAAGGAAATAATGCCCACATATACCTGGAAGTTGAACAATGCACTACTCAACGATAACCTGGTCAAGGAAGAAATAAAGAAGGAAATTAAAGACTTCTTAGAATTTAATGAAAATGAAGGTACAACATACCCAAATACAATGAAAGATGTGCTAAGAGGAAAACAGAGCTCTGAGTGCCTGCAGAAAGAAACAGGAGAGAGCATATATCAGCAGCTTGACAGCACACCTAAAAGCTCTAGAACAAAAGGAAGCAAATATTCCAAGGAGGAGTAGAAGGCAGGAAACAATCAAACACAGAGCTGGAATCAACCAAGTAAAAGGAAAAAGGATTATACAAAGAATCAACATAACCAAAAACTGATTCTTTGAGAAAATCAGCAAGATAAATAAACCCTTAGCCAGACTAACCAGAGGACACAGAGAGTGTGTCCAAATTAACAAAATCAGAAATGAAAAGGGAGAGATAACAATAGAATCAGAGGAAATTAAAAAATCATCAGATCCTACTACAAAACCCTATATTCAACAAAACTTGAAAGTCTGGAGGAAATGGACAATTTCCTAGACAAATACCAGGTACTGAAGTTAAATCAGGAACAGATAAAACATTTAAACAATCTCATAACTCCTAAAGAAATAAAAACAGTCATTAAAAGTCTCCCAACCAAAGAGAGTCCAAGTCCAGATGGGTTCAGTGCAGAATTCTATCAGACCTTCATAGAAGACCTCATACCAAATCTTTCCAAACTATTCCACAAAATTGAAACAGGCAGAGTGCTACTCAATTCCTTCTATGAAGCCACAATTACACATATACCTAAACCACACAAAGACCCAACAAAAAAAGTGGACTTCAGACCAATTTCCCTTATGAATATTGATGCAAAATATTCAGTAAAATTATGGCAAACCGAACTCAAGAACACATCAAAACAACCATCCATCATGATCAAGTTGGCTTCATCCCATGTATGCAGGGACTATTTAATATGTGGAAAACCATAAAGGTAATCTAGTATATAAACAAACTGAAAGATAAAAACCACATGATCAGTTCATCAGATACTAAGAAAGCATTTGACAAAATTCAGCACCCCTTCATGATAAAAGTCGTGGAAAGAACAGGAATTCAAGACCCATACCTAAACATAGTAAAAGCCATATACAGCAAACCAGTAGCTAACATTAAACAAAATGGACAGAAACTTGAAGCAATCCCACTAAAATCAGGGACTAGACAAGTCTCTCTCCCCACTCTCTCCCTACTTATTCAATATAGTTCTTAAAATCCTAGCCATAGCATTCAGACAATAAAAGGTCAAAGGGATACAGATTGGAAAGGAAGAAGTCAAAATATCGCTATTTGCAGATGATATGATAGTATATTTAATTGATCCCAAAAGTTACACCAAAGACCTACTAAACCTGACAAACCCTTTAAGCATGATGGTTGGGTACAAAATTAACTCAAATAAATCAGTAGCCTTCCCCTGCACAAAAGAGAAAGAAGCTGAGAAAGAAAGTAGGGGAAAAAACACCCTTCATAAGAGTACCAAATAATATACAATACCTCAGTATGACTTTAACCAAGCAAGTGAAACATCTGTACGATATGAACGTCAAGCCTCTGAAGAAAGAAATTGTAGAAGATCTCAGAAGATTGGAAGATCTCCAATCCTCATGGATTGGCAGGATTAATATAGTAAAAATGGCCATTTTACCAAAAACGATCTACAGATTCAATGCAAAGCCCATCAAAATTCCAATCCAATTCTTCATAGATTTAGAAAGAACAATTTTCAAATTCATCTGGAATAACGAAAAACCCAGGATAGCTCAAACTGTCCTCAACAATAAAAGGACTTCCAGGGGAATCACTATCCCTGAACTCAAGCAGTATTACAAAGCAATAGTGATTAAAACTGTATGGTATTGGTACAGAGAGAGGCCGATAGAACAGTGGAATAGAATTTAAGACCCAGAAATGAACCCGCACAATTGATTTTTGACCAAGGAGACAAAAACCATCCAATGGAAAACGATAGCATTTTTAGCAAATGGTGCTGATTCAACTGAAGGTCATCATGTAGAAGAGTGCAGATCAATCCATTCTTATCACCCTGTACAACACTTAAGTCCAAGTGGATCAAGGACCTCCACATCAAACAAGATACTCTCAAACTAATAGAAGAAAAAGTGGGGAAGAATCTGGAACACATGGGCACTGGGGAAAGTTTCCTGAACAAAACACCAATGGCTTATGCTCTAAGATCAAGAATCAACAAGTGGTGTCTCATAAAAAAACTACGAAGTTTCTGTAAGGCAAAGCACACTGTTGTTAGTAGAAAACAGCAACTAACAGATTGGGAAAAGATTTTTACCTAGCCTACAACTGATAGAGGGCTTATACCCAAAATATACAAAAACACACAAAGTGAGACTGCATGGAGACAAATAACCCTATTAAAAAATGCAGTACAGTCCTAAACAAAGTATTCTCATCTGAGGAATGTCATGTGACAGAAGCACCTAAAGAAATGTTCTTAAGGGAAATGCAAATCAAAACAACCCTGAAATTCTACCTCACACCAGTCAGAATGGCTAAGGTCAAAATGTCTGGCGACAGCAGATGCTGGCAAGGGTGTGGAGAAAGAGGAACATTCTTCTATTGTTGATGGGATTGCAGACTCGTACAACTGTTCTAGAAATCAGTCTGGAGATTCCTCAGAGAATTGGACATTGCACTACCGAAGGATGTAGCTAGACCTCTCTTGGGCATATACCCAAAAGATGCTTCAACATTTAACAATGACACATGTTCCACTATGTTCATAGCAGCCTTGCTTATAATAGCCAGAAGCTGGAAAAAACCCAGATGCCCTTCAATAGAGGAATAGATACAGAAAATGTGGTACATCTACACAATGGAATACTACTCAGCTATCAAAAACAATGACTTTATGAAATTCATAGGCAAATGGATGGAACTGGAAACGTCATCCTGAATGAGGTAACCCAATCACAGAAAAACACACATGGTATGCACTCATTGATAAGTGGCTATTAGCCCAAATGCTCGAATTACCCTAGATGCACAGAACACATGAAACTCAAGACGGATGATCAAAATGTGAATGCTTCACTCCTTCTTTAAAAGGGGAACAAGAATACCCTTGGGAGGGTATAGGGAGATAAAGTTTAGAACAGAGACTGAAGAACGCCCATTCAAAGCCTGACCCACATGTGGCCCATACATATACAGTCACCAAACTATATAAGATGGAAGTGAAGAAATGCAGGCTGACAGAAACCAGATGTAGATCTCTCCTGAGAGACACAGCCAGAATATGGCAAATACATAGGCAAACGCCCGCAGGAAACCACTGAACTGAGAATGGGACCCCCATTGAAGTAATCAGAGAAAGGACTGAAAGTCCTGAAGGAGTTTGAGATCCCATATGGACAACAATGTCAACCAACCAGAGCTTCCAGGGACAAAGCCACGACCCAAAGACTATACATGGACTGACCCTTGGCTCCAACTTCATAGGTAGCAATGAATAGCCTAGTAAGAGCACCAGTGGAAGGGAAAGCCTAAGGCTGGAACCCCAGTGAATGGGATTCTTGGGGGGAGGGTAGTAATGGATGGAGGATGGGGAACGGAACATCCATATAGAAGGGTAGGGATAGGGGTTAAGGGGATGTTGGCCTGGAAACCGGGAAATGGAATAAAATTTGAAATGTAAATAAGAAATATCCAATTTAATAAAGATGGGGAAAATTTTAAAAAATTGAAATAAAAAAATGTATCTCAAGTCCAAATCAAAATTTGCTGGTTACTCCAATAAGTTCTGTGACATATTTACCCCAGCCCCTCTTGCAGGCAAGACAAAATGTGTGGTGATATTTTCGTGGTTTGGTTGGTGTCCATGTTTCTCTCTCTGTAGCCTGCAGAGTTCCATCCCACAGCAAAGGGTTTAGAACTTAGGGGTAAAGGTTGCATTTAGTCATCAACCTGACTTTTCCATGTTCAATGGATTTTGTTGATTTCCTCTATTATGGAGCTACTCTTCCTTGGGAACTCCATTCTTTCCCCTTAGAATATTCCTCTTTACATAAACTCTTTGGATTCATAGATTGCAACTTAATTAATGAATATTTTCCACTAATGTATGAATACATACTATGTTCATCTTTATGGGTTCGAGTTACCTCACTTGGCAGGTTTTGTTTCTATTTTCATCAATTTACCTATAAGAATTGGGATATCATTTTTTACAGCAAGTAATATTTCATTGTTTAAATGTACCACATTTTTTTCTTAATCCATTCTTCTGTTGAGAGTTATCCAGGCTGTTTCCTGATTCTGGCTGTTTTTCATATATCATGTATCATGTAACATGTACTATATACCATTTACCATGTACCATGTAGCATATACCATATGTACAATATAGAATCCTATATCCTATACCATATGTTATACATCCTATATCCTATGTCCTACATCTTATATCATGTGCCATATATCATATGTCATATATTGTAGCTATTATTATAAAGCCATATTGAAAATGCTTAAACAAATTTCTTTGTAGTAGAGTGATGTCTATTCTGAGTACATGGTCAAGAATGATATTGCTGGACCTTATGGTAGAAAAATGTCCTGTTTTCTTTGAAACTACCAAGTTGTTTTCCATAGTTGCTGTAAAAGTTTTCACTCTCATAAGCAAGGAAGGAGTGTTCCTCTTGCTCCACATCATTTGCCACAACAACTGTCACTTGGGCTATTGGTCTTAGGTATTTTGACAGGTATAAGATAGAATCTCAAAATCATTTTGATTTTTTATTTCTCTGATGGCTAAGGACATTGAACATTTTAAAGTGATTTTCAACCATTTGAGACTTGTATGTTTTTATCTGTATACCATTTCTAAAATGGATTTTTGGATTTGTTGATATATGGTTTACTTAGTCACTTACATATTTTGGATATTAGTTCTCAATTAGATATGGAGTTGGTAAAAGTATATTTGCCATGTTATAGCCTATTGACAATGTCTTTTGCCTTTCAGAAGCTTCAGTGTTATAAAGTTCATGCCATTTATCATGGCCTGTTCTTTTAGGGTTCTGTTTAGTAGTTGTCTCAGGTGTCAATGCATTCAAGGCTACTTTCCTCTTTCTCATAATCAGACTCAGTGCATCTGGTTTTATATTGATGTCTTAGGTACACTTGGACTTGAGTTTTGTGTAAAACATGGAATATGAATCTGTTTATGTTGCAGGTTATTTGACCATACTGTGAATGCCAAGATATTTACTGGAAAAAAATCACTTGTTTCTAGTTATGATACAGCTCAGTCATTAACACACACTTTTAATCTGTCTGTTTGGAATAGAGATGTGCATTTGGTACACATCTTTAGTCCCATGAAATGAACGTAGAGTGAGTTTGTAGAAGAAAGCAGCTGTGATTGAAGGTGATGTCTAATTGTTTTACGGACAACATGACAAATGAGAGAATAATTTATCAGAATGAAATATACCCAGATCTCATGATAACAGAGAGGAAAGGGAAGCATCATAAGAGCAAATAATGCAGAGAAAAAGAGAGAAACCAGCCAATAAGATTAGCTGAAAGACTAGATTATAGGAAAACTGCTGAATTAGATCAACCTACAAACTTTAAAGGTGTTTTAACCTCAGAATTGAGCTCAGGGAATATGTTAAGTTGTGAAAGAGGTTTTGCCCTTGAAAGACTATAGGTTCCATCAAAATTGAGAAATGTCCAATTTTAATAAGAAAAATACCCACATGAAAGGCACAACATATTGTAGTCTGACATAACTGTAGCAATTTTGCATATAGTCTTCGTGTTACTCATAAAGTGAAATCAAGTTGTTCCACTTATTATTACTATAACTGATACTAAGAAGGCTATGGTTATATTACTTATGATCTGTTATTTCAACACTCTGAAAATCTCAAGTCCACCATGCTTCTAACCACACTTAGGACCAATCAGCTTGAAGGTTCCCTGATAATACTTTCTTTAGTTATCCTAAAAGTAGTACTTCTTCTACCTTTACCTTGTAAACTTATAAACCTAGATTTTCCTATAAAATCCTTCCCATAAGAACACACTGGCCTCACAGTTTGGCTCCCGAGTCCTTTTGGTGGCCCTGATTGGTCAGCCTGAATGAAGTTCAAAAACTTTCAACGTATCTGACACTAGAGTCTGAGTTGTCAGTAGGTGGTTATTCCCGGACCCCACCAGAATCAAGGAAGGAGGTGACACAGAAATACAGCAATGCAGATAACAAAATTGCTGACACTGCTGCATGAAGACAGTTTAACAAACCAGCTGAAGAAGGACAGATCATTCATCAAACTGGAAAACCTAAACCCTTGATGCAGAAATGGACTGTTGGTGAAGACTGATGATCCTAGTTGACCTAGCATACAGACTCATTTACTGTACTATCCAGAGTTCAAATATATATCACTACATCAGGCTGCCCATTCTTGGTATGGGGAAACTGCTAGGATTGGTCTTTGACTTAAAACACATCTTATTGAAATGCTGCAATTAAAGACTTGTTTGGAAAAGGAGGAATCAGACCAATAATTTTGACAGGAGACATGCAAATATCATATAAATTAAAGTGCTTATTTTGGAAATTGTGCAAATATCAAGAAATAAAGCATTTATGTATTACTTTTGGTTTTTCTAGGAGGTATACGAAGAAATTTATGACAATTCTTTTATATATTGGCTTCACATGATGCTTAAAACAGCCCTATAAGATAAATGATTCTTTTTCCTTTTACTCTGATTCAGAACATTAGAAATACAAATGAGGGGATTAAAGTTAATGAGCTCAAAATTCCATACTAAGGAATTGTTGTGAGTGAATGAATCTAGAAAGCTATGATGTAGTCACTTCTTTGACTTGTTAAGATGAACAGCAAGATAACAGAAAAGAGCCTATATAAACCGCCTCCTGAATACAAGAGGAATGGAATATTCTTGGCATCAACATCAAAAGAAGAAAAATCTTATAAGAAAAGCAGTTTAGTCAAATATTTTGTGGCTTTGAATCATTTTTCTGAACCACAATATAGTTAATAATATTAGGCAAAATTATGAAACAACAGCAGAGGATAAACACAGACTTAAGATAAGAGTGAAACCCTAAGAAAAATACATGGTGTGTGTATGTGTCTATGTGTGCATGCACTCACGTATGTGAGTACATGCTTTAGTTATGTATGGATGTTGGTGTATTTGCCTGTGTGCATGTAGGATAACAAATGATGCTAGATACGTTCTTCTATCTCCTTCCACTGTAGATTGTGAAGTGGTATTCTCTTTGAACTTAGTGCTCATTATTTTGGCTAGACTGGCTGTTCCTCTAGCACAAGAGATTCAGTTCTCTCTGAGTCCACTTGATTTCAGCAGTGGATTCATAAATGAGTTCCACTCTCTTTGTCCTTATGAAATGTTGGACATTTAAAATAGACCCTTATATTTACAGAGCAAACCTTATGCACCGAGCTATTGCTAAGTACCTAGCACATATTTTTGAGATATTTCAATGTAATGAAACTTCAATGAGAAGTCTGTTCAATGTAATGGTTAGGAAAAAACTCAGGGGAATGCAATATTTATGATGAATGGGAGTAAAATGAAGTTACCAGATATTTTCAAAGCCAGGAATGCATGAAAAATCTGATCATTAACAGTGCATAAAACTACAACTGCTATTTCTCACAAACATTATTTGTTGGAGCTCTTTTCACTCCTGGATACAGTTAACTTACAAAAGACAAAACTTCCAAGTAGACATACAGATATATTCTTCTTAGACAGTTACATAGCTACACAATTAACTAGGAATAAATTTTTCAGATTTTTGTGTTAATATTATAAATATATAGGGAATTAGGTAACAAATATTCATTAAACTTTATACACGTTTAATTAATATTTAAAGTTTAGGCTTGACTACTATATTTAGCTTCATTTAATCTCCTATTGCTAAATTATGTAGGAGGAATTAGCTAGTTGAGATTGTGTATAGCTATAAACCCCAAAGAAATGTTGAAGTCAGAGCTTTTCAACTAATTATTTTTGACTTGTGGCAAATATACTATATTTTTATGGTTCTTGGAAGAAATTACTTAAAATTTCATTTCCTTTGTTGGGTCATTTTTGCTGGAGAGACATGAAAGATTTAGTCACCTTAAATAAGAGTATCAATAGATTAAAAAAGAAAAGAAGAGGAGGAGGAGGAGGAGGAGAAGGAAGAGGAGGAGGAGGAGAAGGAGGGGGGGGGAGGAGGAGGAGGAGGAGGAGGAGGAGGAGGAGGAGGAGGAGAAGGAGGAGAACGGTTGATGACAATGACAATGATGAAGAGTAGGGGAGAATTCCTTCAAGGCTAGTATGGTGACCTAATGGTTTTATTGAAGCTACTTTCATGGCTATGAGTTCTCCAGCAGTAACTTCATAGTAAGAAAATCTCACACCCAAATAAAGGATAAACATTGCAAGCTACACTGCTGAGTTCTGACCTTCAGTTAACCATCCATCTCTTATAAACCTTTCAACAAATCCCCAAGACCATATAGCTGATTTACAGAAGTAAATTTTAGTAAGAATCTCTAATGAATAATTTGTGAGCTTTGCATCCAGCTTTCCACCATTTTCCAGTTTTCATTGGAGGCTTCACCATAACCATTGATCAATTTGTCATTAATTTATTTATCTCATTGTCATCTCCATGTGGATAATATGCTCAACAAATCAGCAGGACAACCTCCACCTCGGAGGGCAGTGCTATATCAGTTCTTGAGGACTCAGCTTTTGTCTTATATTGATTTTGAGAATAGTTTATGGATACATCAGTTTATAAACAGTATGAAAGTTCACTAAAAATATCTACAAGTATGGTAGAGAAATGGCTCAGCAGGTAAAACATTTCCAGCACAATCATCAGAACCTGAGTTTAGAGTCTAGAAGTCACTTAAAGCCAGGGCATGTGACACACATTCTTAATTCTAGTCATCTTGAGGCTAGATAAGAATAGAAAGCAAGAATCCCTAGAAGCTTTTTGTCCACATAGAACATATGGATTGGTATATAAAGTAAATAACTGCACCAAACAAAAAGGAAGATTAAGAAAAGGTTTAAAGGTTGTTGTCTCTTGTCTAAACTCTATGTGTACACAATGACAAAGTGCATGTTACATTCATAATCTCCTCTTCTCTCTCTCCCTCCTCTCTCTCTTTCTCTCTCTCTCTCTCTCTCTCTCTCTCTCTCTCTCTCTCTCTCTCTCTCTCACAGGCACACTCATGCACATGCATGCACACACCCTCAGAGGGGCATATATTACTAAAACCAAAGAAAAAACATGGTATATATTGTGTTTCAGTAATTCTGGAATAATTGCCATCATGAAGGGGCCAAAATAGGATACTATGCTTTCTAGAGATGAAATGTAACTTTCTGTTAAATGTCCATTTTTATTGATAAATGAAGTCTCTTTTTCAAATTAAATAATTTAAATTATATATTTGATATACTTCAACATGTATTTAAAATGATATTTATAATATTATGGAACATCTCTATCAAGTAATCATATTTATACCAATGAGAAGTCATTTAATTCGTAACAAATTAAACAATACTAGTACAAAAGAAAGCTTTCACCTTGAAATCAGCATTATATAGACAACTACAAATTTGTAATTATAATGTAATTTATATAACTTTCTGAGGATTGTGAAAAAGTCCAACAGATTTATTTAGCTGTAGGTAATCTTTCTCCGCCTTTTATCTCTCTCTATCCCTTACCTCTTATCTCCCTCCCCATCCCTCATGTGTAATCTAGAGTTGATAGCTGAACCACTAGTACTTTTTCTGAAAACCAAAGACATTAGAAAACTAAAAATATAAAAAAGGAAACATTTATTGATTTATTCAAAATGCTTTGGTGTAGAGGAATTTTTTTGATTTTTATTTTTTTTTTGTTTTGACATTTTTCGTCCTTTTTTTTCTTTTATTGGATTTTTAAAATATTTTTCTCTCCATCTTTATTAACTTGGGTATTTCTTATTTTCATTTTGATTGTTATTCCCTTTCACGGTTTCCGGGCCAACATCCCCCTAACCTTTCTCCCTCCCCTTCTATGTGGCTGTTCCCCTCCCCATCATCTCCCCATTACCGCCCTTCCCCCAACAATCACGTTCACTGAGGGTTCAGTCTTGGCAGTACCAAGGCCTTCCCCTTCCACTGGTGCTCTTACTAGGCTATTCATTGCTACCTATGCTGTTGGAGCCCAGGTTCAGTCCATGTATATAGTCTTTGAGTAGTGGCTTAGTCCCTGAAAGTTCTGGTTGGTTGGCATTGTTGTACATATGGGGTCTCGAGCCCCTTCAAGCTCTTCCAGTTCTTCCTCTGATTCCTTCACTGGGGGTCCTGTTCTCAGTTCAGTGGTTTGCTACTGGCATTCGCCTATGTATTTTCTGTATTCTGGCTGTGTCTCTATTTTTAATTTATAGTTTAAATGTTATCTCCTTTCCTGTTTTCCCCTCCAGAAACCCACTGTTCCATCCCCCTCCCCTTCTTCTATAAGAATGTTTCCCCTCCCCAAACACGCCCCCTTGCTGCCTCCCTACCCTGTCATTACACTACAATGATGGGTCCAGCCTTGAAAGGACCAAGGGTTTCTCCTCCCATTGTTGCAAAACAGCGCATCCTCAAGTACATATGCAGCTGGAGCCATGGGTCTGTCCATGTGTACTCTTTGGGTAGTGGTTTAGACCCTGGGAGCTCTGGTTGGTTGGTATTGTCCTTATGGGGTTGCAAGACCCTTAAACTACTTCAGTCCCTTCTCTAATTTCCCCAACAGAGACATCTTCTCAGTTCAATGGTTTGCGGCTAGCATTAGCCTCTGTATTTGTCACTCTCTGGCTGAGCCTCTCAGAGGACTTAGGAGCTATATCAGGCTCTTAATGTAATATGCTTTGAGAATTTTGTGCGACATGCTCTGACTTAAGGGGCTTTAAGAACACAGTTTCCTCAAGATTGCAGTTCTTGTAGTGAAAATATAGGCACGCAACACATCTACCTTAGGAATTGAAGTATTAATAAGTTGTAGAAATTATCTTTGTTTTCTTTTTTATTAGATTTTTTTTTATTTGCGTTTCAAATGCAATTCCCTTTCCTGGTTTCCGAGACATAAGCCCCCTATAAAATCCCTGTCCCCTTCTTCTATAAGGGTGTTTCCCCTCCCCAAAGATCCACCCTTTCCCACCTCCCCATTCTGACATTCCCCTACACTCACGGGTCAAAAATTGGAAGGAACAAGGGCTTCTCTTTCCATATCCCCTTCTATGAATATTTGTGTTCCCCCATTTTAAGAAAGAGTGAAGCATCTGCACTTTGGTCATCCTTCTTCTTAAATTTTCTGTGGTCTGTGCATTGTACCTTGGGTAATTTGAACTTTTGGGCTAATATCCACTTATAAGTGAGTGCATACCACGTGCGTTTTTCTGTGATTGGGTTACCTCACTCAGAATGATTTTTTTCCAGTTAAATCCATTTGCCTATGAATTTCATGAAGTCGTTGTTTTTGATAGCTGAGTAGTACTTCACTGTGTAGATGTACCCCATTTTCTGTATCCATTCTTCTGTTGAAGGGCATCTGGGTTCTTTTTAGCCTCTGGCTATTATAAATAAGGCTGCTGTGAACATAGTGGAACATGGGTATGTGATGTACGTTGGAGCATTTTGGGGTATATGCCAGGAGAGATATAGCTGGGTCCTCAGGTAGTGCAATGTTCAATTTTCTGAGGAACCTCCAGACTACTCATTTCCAGAGTGGCTGTACCAGCTTGAAATCCCAACAATGGAGGAGTGCTCCTCTTTCTCCACATCCCCACCAGCATCTGCTGTCACCTGAGTTTTTTATCTTAGCCATTCTGACTGGTGTGAGGTGGAATCTCAGAGTTGTTTTGATTTGCATATCCATGATGACTAAAAA
This sequence comes from Rattus rattus, assembly GCF_011064425.1. Classification (NCBI taxonomy): domain Eukaryota; kingdom Metazoa; phylum Chordata; class Mammalia; order Rodentia; family Muridae; genus Rattus; species Rattus rattus. The sequence goes on along the minus strand of NC_046164.1, from coordinate 50,199,435 downwards.
TGTTAAGCATTTCTTTAGGTACATCTCAGCCATTTGATATTCCTCAGCTGAGACTTCTTTGTTTAATTCTATGACCCATGATGGAATAGGTTTTTTTTTTTTTTTTTTTTTTATCTTTGGAGTGTAACTTTTTGAGTTCCTTGTATATTTTGGATATCAGCCCTCTATCCAACATAACACTGGTAAAGGTCTTTTTTCTTTTCTTTTTCTCCATCTTTATTTAATGGGGTATTTCTTACTTACATTTCAATTGTTAATCCCTTTCCCTGTTTCCAGGCCAACATCACCCTAACCCCTTCCCCTCCCCTTCCATATGGGTGTTCCCCTCCTCATCCTCCCCCATTACAGCCCTCCCCACAACAATCCCGTTCACTGGCGGTTCAGTCTTGGCAGGACCAAGGCCTTCCCCTTCCACTGGTGCCCTTACAACTGTTCACTGCTACCTATGCAGTTGGAGACCAGGTTCAGTCCATGTATAGTCTTTGAGTAGTGGCTTAGTCCCTGGAAGCTCTGGTTGGTTGGCATTGTTGTTCATATGGGGTCTCAAGCCCCTTCAAGCTCTTTCAGTCCTTTCTCTGATTCCTTCAACGCGGGTCCCGTTCTCAGTTAAGTGTTTTAATGATGGCATTTGACTATGCATTTGCAGTATTCTGGCTATGTCTCTCAGTAGAGATCTACATCCGGTTCATGTCGGCCTGACTTCTTTGCTTCATTCATCTTATCTCGTTTAGTGGCTATATATGTATGGGCCACATGTGGGGCCAGCTCTGAATGAGTGTTCCTTAAGTCTCTGTTCTAAACTTAGCTTCCCTATCCCCTCCCAAGATTACCCTTGTTCCCCATTTAAAGAAAGTGAACCATTCACAGTTTGGTCATCCTTCTTGAGTTTCACGAGTTCTGTGCATCTAGGGTAATTCGAGCATTTGAGCTAGTATCCACCTATCGATGAGTGCATACCATGTGTGTTTTCTGTGATTGGGATACCTCCCTCAGAATGATATTTTCCTGTTCCATTGATTTGCCTATGAATTTCATAAAGTCATTGTTTTTGATAGCTGAGTAGTATTCAATTGTGTAGATGTACCACATTTTCTGTATCCATTCCTTTCTTGAAGGGCATCTGGGTTTTTTCCAGCTTCTGGCTATTATAAATGAGGCTGCTATGGACATAGTGGAACATGTGTCTTTGTTAAATGTTGAAGCATCTTTTGGGTGTATGCCCAAGAGAGGTATAGCTGGGTCCTAGGGTAGTGCAATGTCCAATTTTCTAAGGAACCTCCATACTGATTTCTAGAATAGTTATACAAGTCTGCAATCCCATCAACAATAGAGGAGTGTTCCTCTTCCTCCACATCCTTGCCAGCATCTGCTGTCGCTGCAATTTTTGACCTTAGCCACTCTGATTGGTGTGAGGTGGAATCTGAGGGTTGTTTTGATTTGCATTTCCCTTATGAACATTTCTATAGGTGCTTCTCAGTCACACGATATTCCTCAGCTCAGAATATTTTGTTTAGGTCTGTACTCCATTTTTTTTCTTTTGTTATTTTTGAAGCTGGGGACCGAACCCAGGGCCTTACGCTTGCTAGGCAAGCTCTCTACCACTGAACTAAATCCCCAACCCCCCCCCCCATTTTTAATAGGGTTATTTGTCTCCCTGCATTCTAACTTTGTGAGCTCTTTGTATATTTTGGACATAAGCCCTCTATCAGTTGTAGGATTGGTAAAGATCTTTTCCCAATCTGCTGGTTGCCGTTTAGTTCAAACAACCATGTACTTTGCCTTACAGAAGCTTTGCAGTTTTATGAGATCCCATTTGTCGATTCTTGATCTTAGAGCATAAGCCATTGGTGTTATGTTCAGGAACTTTTCTCCAGTGCCTATATGTTCGAGATTCTTCCCCACTTTTTCTTCTCTTAGTTTGAGAGTATCTGGTTTGATGTGGAGGTCCTTGATCAACGTTGACTTAAGGTTTGTACAGGATGATAAGAATGGATCTGAATTCTTATACAGGCAGACCTCCAGTTGAACCAGCACCATTTGCTGAACATGCTATCTTTTTTTCCATTGAATGGTTTTGGCTCCTTTGTCAAAAATCAAGTGACCATAGGTGTGTGGGTTCATTTCTGGGTCTTCAATTCTATTCCACTGGTTATGTTTCTGTCTCTGTACCAATACCATGCAGTTTTAATCACTATTGCTCTTTAATTCTACTTGAGTTCAGGGATAGTGATTCCCCTGGAAGTCCTTTTATTGTTGAGGACAGTTTGAGCTATCCTGGGTTTTTGGTTATTCCAGATGAATTTGCAAATTGTTCTGTCTAATTCTATGAAGAATTGGGTTGGAATTTTGATGGGGATTGCATTGAATCTGTAGATCTTTTTTGGCTAAGTGGCCATTTTTACTATATTAATCCTGCCAATCCATGAACATGGGAGATCTTTCTATCTTCTGAGATCATCTACAGTTTCTTTCTTCAGAGAATTGAAGTTCTTATCATAGAGATCTTTCACTTGCTTTGTTAAAGTCACCCCAAGTTATTTTATATTATTTGGGACTATTATGAAGGGTGCAATTTCCTTAATTTCTTTCTCAGCTTGTTTCTCTTTTGTATAGAGGAAGGCTGCTGATCTATTTGAGTTAGTTTTATACCCAGCCACTTTGCTGAAGGTGTTTATCAGGTTTAGTAGTTCTCTGGTGGAACTTTTGGAATCACTTAAATATACAATCATATCGTCTCCAAATAGTGATATTTTGACTTCTTCCTTTCCAATCTCTATCCCTTTGATCTCCTATTGTTGTCTGGTTGCTCTGGCTAGGACTTTGAGAACTATATTGAATTAGTAGTGAGAGAGTGGGCAGCCTTGTCTAGTCCCTGATTTTAGTGGGGTTGCTTCAAGTTTCTCTCCATTTAGTGTAATATTATTTACTGGTTTGCTGTATATGGCTTTTACTATGTTTAGGTATGGGTCTTGAATTCCTGTTCTTTCCAGGACTTTTATAATGAAGGGGTGATGAATTTTTTCAAACGCTTTTTCAGCATCTACTGAAATGATCATGTAGTTTTTATTTTTCAGTTTGTTTATGTAGTGGATTACAGTGATGGTTTTCCCTATATTATACCATCCCTGCATCCCTGGAATGAAGCCTACTTGATCATGATGGGTGATTGTGTTGATGTGCTCTTGGATTAGGTTTGCTAGAATTTTATTGAAAATCTTTGCATCGATATTCACAAGCAAAATTGGTCTGCTGTTCCCTTTTTTGTTGGGTGTTTGTATGGTTTAGGAATATCATAAATTGCGGGTTCATAGAAGGAATTCGGTAGTGCTCAGTCTGTTTCAATTTTGTGGAAAAGTTTGAATATTATTGGTATGAGGTGTTCTATGAAGGTCTGATAGAATTCTGCACTGAACCCATCTGGACCTGGGCTCTTTTTGGTTGGGAGACTTTTAATGACTGTTTTTATTTCTTTAGGAGTTATGAGATTGTTTAAATGTTTTATCTGTTCCTGATTTAACTTCAGTACCTGGTATTTGTCTAGGAAATTGTCCATTTCCTCCAGACTTTCAAGTTTTGTTGAATATAGGGTTTTATAGTAAGATCTGATGATTTTTTGAATTTCCTCTCATTCTGTAGTTATGTCTCCCCTTTCATTTTTGATTTTGTTAATTTGGACACACTCTCTGTGTCCTCTGTTTAGTCTGACTAAGGGTTTATCTATCTTGTTGATTTTCTCAAAGAACCAACTTTTGGTTCTGTTGATTCTTTCTATGGTCCTTTTTGTTCTTACTTGGTTGATTTCAGCTCTGATTTTGATTGTTTCCTGCCTTCTTCTCCTCCTCGGTATGTTTGCTTCATTTTGTTCTAGAGCTTTTATATGTGCTGTCAAGCTGCTGATATATTCTCTCTCCTGTTTCTTTCTGCAGGCACTCAGAGCTATGAGTTTTCCTCTTAGCACAGCTTTTATTGTGTCCCATAAGTTTGGGTATGTTGTACTTTCAGTTTCATTAGATTCTAAGAAGTCTTTAATTTCTTTCCTTATGTCTTCTTTGACCAGATTATCATTGAGTAGACCATATTATTTCCTTATTGTTATTGAAGACCAGCTTTAGCCCGTGGTGGTCATTTACGATGCATGGGATTATTTCTATCTTTCTGTATCTGTTGAGGCCTGTTTTATGACCAATTATATGGTCAATTTTGGAGAAAGTACCATGAGGTGGTGAGAAGAAGGTATATCCTTTTGTTTTAGGATAGAATACTCTATAAATATCTGTTAATTCCATTTGGTTCATGACTTCTCTTAGTCTGTCTATGACTCTGTTTAATTTCTGTTTCCAAGTTTCGTACATTGATGAGAGTGGGGTGTTGAAATCTGCTAATATTATTGTGTGAGGTGCAACGTGTGCTTTAAGCTTTAGTAAGGTTTCTTTTTTATATGTAGGTGCCCTTGTGTTTGCAGCATAGATATTTAGGATTGAGAGTTCATCTTGGTGGATTTTTCCTTTGATGAATATGAAGTGTCCTTCCTTATCTTTTGTGATGACATTTTGTTTAAAAATAGATTTTATTCAATATTAGAATTGCTACTCCAGCTTGCTTATTCAGACCATTTGCTTGGAAATTTGTTTTCCAGTCTTTTACTCTGAGGTAGTGTCTGTCTTTATCTCTGAGGTGTGTTTCCTGTAGGCAGCAAAATGTTGGGTCCTCATTATGTATCCAGTTTTTTATTCTGTGTCTTCATATTGGGGAATTGAGTCCATTGATGTTGAGAGATATTAAGGAATAGTCATTGTTGCTTTGTGTTATATTCGTGTTTGGACGTGAGATTATATTTGTTTGCTTGTCTTCTCTTTGATTTTGTTTGTTTGTTTGTTTGGTTGGTTGGTTCTTTTTTTTTTTCAAAAAGATTAGTTTCCTGCTTTTTCTAGGGTGTAGCCTGCTTCTTTGTATTGGGCTTCTCCATTTATTATCCTTTGTAGTGCTGATTTGTAAAAAGATATTGTGTAAATGTGGTTTTTGTCATGGAATATCTTGGTTTCTCCATCTATGCTAATTGAGAGTTTTGCTGGATAAAGTAAGCTGGGCTGACATTTGTGTTCTCTTAGGGTGTGTATGACATCTTTCCAGGTTCTTCTGGCTTTCATAGTCTCTGGTAAAAAGTCTGTTGTAATTCTGATAGGTCTGGCTTTATATGTTACTTGACCTTTTCCCCTTACTGCTTTTAATATTCTTTGTTTTGTGCATTTGGTGTTTTCACTATTATGTGACGGGAGGATTTTCTTTTCTGGTGCAAACTATTTGGAGTTCTGTAGGTTTCTTGTATGTTTATGTGTATCTCTTTCTTTAGGTTAGAGAAGTTTTCTTTTATGATTTTTTGAACATATTTACTGATCCTTTGAGATGGGAGTCTTCACTTTCTTCTATACCTATTATCCTTAGGTCTGATCTTTTCATTGTGTCCTCGATTACCTGTATGTTTTGAGCCAGTAGCTATTTCTGTTTTACATTCTCTTTTTCATTTGTGCCAATGATTTCTATGGAATCTTCTGCTCCTGACATTCTTTCTTTTATCTTTTGTATTCTGTTGGTGATGCTGGTATCTGCAGCCCCTTCTCCCTTCCTTTGATTTTCTATATCCAGTGTTGTCTCCCTTTGAGCTTTCTTTATTGCTTTTATTTCCATTTTTAATTCCTTCAACTGTTTGATTGTGTTTTCCTGTAATTCAGGGATTTTTTGCATTTCCTGTCTATAGTCTTTCTGCTTGTTTATTTGTGTTTTCCTGCATTTCTCTAAGGGAGTTCTTTATGTCTTTCTTGACATCCTCCATCATCATGATCACATGTGATTTAAAATCTAGATCTTGCTTTTCTGTTGTATTTGGATATTCAGTGTCGCTTTGGTGGGAGAATTGGACTCTGATGATGCCATGTAGTCTTGGTTTCTGTTGCTTGGGTTCCTGTACTTGCCTCTTGCCATCACATTGTCTCTGGTGTTACCTTGTTCTGCTATTTCTGACAGTGGTTAACCATCCTATAGGCCCATGTGTTAGGAGTGCTGTAGACTTGTTTTCCTGTTCTCTTTCAGCCAGTTATGGGAATGGAGTTTTCTGCTTTCAGGCATGTAGTCTTTCCTGTCTACTGGTCTTCAGATGTTCCATGGGTGTGTGTCCTGACTCCACCACACAGGTCGCTTGGAGCAGAAAAGTTGGTCTTACCTCTGGTCTCGGGCCTGAAGGCCCTCCTCAGAGTCGGGTTTCAGCATTCCATGAGGGCAGCAAACAGAAGGACATGTCCTGCCTTCTCTTGGGGCCCCGTTCACAGGAGGCCCAGATGGCGCTAGGGGTTATCCTCTAGAGTCAGAAATGTGGGCAGAGAATAGTCTCCTCTGGCTTCCCAGGTGCTCCTCTGAAGGTCTAGCTCTCCCTCCCACATGATTTGGGTGCAGAGAGCTGTTTGTCCAGGTCCCTTCAGATCCGGGCAGTGTCTGGACCACAGTGTTGAGTGCCCCTATCTTCCTGTTCCCAGAGGCCCTATACTGTTTCCCATTGGGCCAGGGATGTGGGCAATGGTGGACAGTACTGCCAGTCTCTCCTGCCCTGCAGTCTCAGGAGTGCCACCTGTCTGGGTGATGATCTCTCTCTCCCACAGGCTTTGGGAGAAGGGAGCTGTGGGCAGGGATCTGTAAGGTTTGAGCCCCAGCTAGAAACTCTAAGTGCCCAGTCCCAGGGGGAATTTTGCCTTTGTGTGTCCTGAGTCTACCAGGCATGTCTCTTGGAGCAGAAAAGTTGGTCTTACCTCTGCTCTTGGGCCTTGAGTCGCTCCTCAGAGCCATGTTTCAGCTCTCTGTGAGGTCAGCAACCCTAAAGATCTTTTTCCAATCTGTTGGTTGCCATTTTGTCCTATTGACGGTGTTCTTTAACTTACAGAAATTTTGCAATTTTATAAAGTTTATCAATTCTTGATCTTAGAGCATAAACCATTGGTGTTTTGTTAAGAAAATTTTCCCCAGTGCACATGTAATCAAGAATCTTCCCCACTTTTTCTTCTATTAGTTTGAGTTTATCTATTTTGATGTGGAAGTCCTTGATCCACTGGAACTTAAGCTTTGTATATGGTGATAAGAATGGATCGATTTGCGTTCTTCTACATGCTGACCCCAGTTGAAATAGAACCACTTGTTGAAAATGATATCTTTTTTTCTTTGTCAAGGATCAAGTGACCATAGGCGTGTGGGTTCATTCTGGGTCTTTAATTCTCCTCCACCGATCTAGCTCCCTGTCTCTATTTCAATACCATATAGATTTTATCACTATTGCTTAGTAATATTATTTGAGGTCAGGGATGGTGATTTACCCAAAAGTTCTTTAATATTAAAGAAGTATCCCAGACTTTTTGTTTTCCCAAATGAGTTTGCAAATTGCTCTTTCTATCTCAATGAAGAAGTGAGTTGGAATTTTGATGGGGATTGCATTGAATCTGTAGATTGCTTTTGGCAAAATGGCCATTTTTACTATATTAATTCTGCCAATTCATGAACTTGGGAGGTCTTTCCATCTTCTGAAATCTTCCTCATTTTCTTTCTCAAGTTACTGGAAGTTCTTGTCATACAGATCTTTCACTTGTGTTTAGAGTCATGCGGAAGGCTACAGATTTGTTTTAGTCAAGTTTTATACCCAGACACATCTTGGAGCTTGTTTATCAGGCTTAGGAGTTCTCTGGTGGACATTTTGGGGTCATATTTGTAAATAGTGATATTTTGACTTCTTCCTTTCCAATCTGTATTCCTTTGACCTCCTTTCGTTGTCTGATTGCTCTGACTAGGATTTAGAGTACTATATTAAATAAGGAGGAAGACAGTGGTCAGCCTTGTCTAGCCCCTGATTTTCATGGGATTGCTTCAAATTTCTATTTAGTTGGCTACTATTTTGCTGTATATTGCTTTTACTATGTTTGGGTCTTGGCCATGAATTCCTCATCTTTCCAGGACTCTTATCATGAAAGGGTGTTGAATTTTGTAAAATGCTTTCTCAGGATCTAATGAAATGATCATGTAGTCTTTTTTTCTTCCTTTGAGTTTCTTTATATAGTAGATTACTTTGATGGATTTCTGTATTGAAACATCCCTGTATCTCTGGGATGAAGCTTACTTAATCATGATAGATGATCGTTTTGATGTGTTCTTGGATTCAGTTTTTGAGAATTTTATTGAGTATTTTTGTATCACTATTCATAAGGGAAATTGGTCTGAAGTTTCTATCTTTGTTGGGTCTTTGTGTGATTTAGGTGTAAGCAGAATTGTGGCTTAAGAAGGAATTTGATAGTGCTCAGTCTGTTTCTATTTTGTGAAATAGTTTGAACAGTATTGGTATGAGGCCTTCTATTAAGGTCTGATAGAATTCTAGTGTAAACCCATCTCGTCTTGGGATCTTTTTGGTTGGGAGACTTTTAATAACTGCTTCTATTTCTTTAAGAGTTATGGGGTTGTTTAGATGGTTTTTCTGTTCCTGATTTAATTTTGGTGTCTCTTATTTGTCTAGAAAATTTTCCATTCACTCCAGATTTTCCAGTTTTGCTGAATATAGGCTTTTGTATTAGGATCTGATATTTTTTTTGAATTTCCACAGATTCTGTTGTTATGTCTCTCTTTTCATTCTGATGTTTTATTTTGGATGCACTCTCTGTGCCCTCTGGTTAGTCTGGCTAGAGGCTTATCTATCTTGTTGATTTTCTCAAAGAAAGAGCTCCTGGTTTTGATGATTCTTTGTATAGTCCTTTTTGTTTCTACTTGGTTGATTTCAGCCTGGAGTTTGATTATTTCCTGCCTTCTCCTCCTCTTGAGTGTTTTTGCTTCTTTTTGTTCTAGAGATTTTAGGTGTGCTATCAAGCTGCTTACTTATGCTCTCCTTTTTCTTTTTGGAGGCACTTAGAGCTATGAGTTTTCTTCTTAGCACTGCTTTCATTGTGTTCCATACGTTTTGGTATCCTGTGCCCTCATTTTAATTAAATTCTAAAAAAGTCTTTAATTTCTTTCTTTATTTCTTCCTTGACCAAGTTATCATTGAGTAGAGCATTGTTCAACTTCCATGTATATGTGGGCTTTCTGTCGTTTTCTTTTGGTTATTGAAGACCAGTCTTAGTTCCTGGTGATCTGATAGGATGCAGGGGATTCTTTCTATCTTCTTCTATCTGATGAGGCCGATTTTGTGGCCAATTATATGGTCAATTCTGGAGAAGGTAACATGAGGTGCTGAGAAGAAGTTATATCATTTTGTTTTAGGATGAAATGTGCTTTAAATATCTGTTAAAACCATTTGGTTCATATTTTCTATTAGTTTCTCTGTATTTCTGTTTAATATCTGCTTCCATGATCTGTCCATAGATGAGAGTATGGTGTTGAAATCTCCTACTATTATTGTGTGATTTGCAATGTGTTATTTGAGCTTCAGTAAGGTTTCTTTTATGAATGTACCTGGAGCATAGATATATAGAATTGAGAGTTCATCTTGGTGGATTTTTCCTTTGATGAATATGAAGTGTCCGTTCTTAACTTTTTTGATAACTTTTGGTTGAATGTAGACTTATTCAATTTTAGAATGGCTACTCCAGCTTTTATCTTAGGACCATTTGCTTGGAAAATTGTTTTCCAGCCTTTTGCTCTGAGGTAATGTCTGTCCTTGTCTCTGAGTTGTGTTTCCTGTATGCAACAAAATTTTGCATTGTCTTTAAGTGTCCAGGCTGTTAGTCTGTATCTTTTTTCGGGGGGAACATAGTCCACTGATGTTAAGACATATTAGGGAAAAGGATTGCTGCTTCTTTTTATTTTTGTTGTTAGAGGTGCAATTATGTTTGCTTGTCTCTCTTCTTTTGGTTTTGTTGCAAGGTTACTTTCTTGCTTTCTTTATGGCGTAGTTTTCCTCATTGTATTGGAGTTTTCCATCTATTATCCTTCATACAGCTGGATTTGTGGAAAGATGTTGTGTAAATTTGGTTTTGTCATAAATTGTCTTGGTTTCTCCATCTATGTTAATGGAGAGTTATGCTGGATATAGTAGTCTAAGCTGGCATTTCTGTTCTCTTAGTGTCTGCATGACATCTGCTCAGGATCTGCTGGCTTTCATAGTCTCTGGTGATATGATAGGTTTGCCTTTATATGCCTTTATATGTTACTTGACCTTTTTCCCTTACTGCCTTTTTTTTCTTTATTTTATTAACTTGAGTATTTTTTATTTACATTTCGAGTGTTATTCCCTTTCCCGGTTTCCCGGGGCAAACATCCCCCTAATCCCTCCTCCTCCCCTTCTTTATGGGTGTTCCCCTCCCCATCCTCTCCCCATAGTCGCCCTCCCCCCAACAATCTAGTTCACTGGGTTCAGTCTTAGCAGGACCAAGGCTTCCCCTTCACTGGTGCTCTTACTAGGATATTCATTGCTACCTATGAGGTCAGAGTCAGGGTCAGTCCATGTATAGTCTTTAGGTAGTGGCTTAGTCCTAGAAGCTCTGGTTGCTTGGCATTGTTGTACATATGGGGTCTCGGCTCCTTCAAGCTCTTCAGTTCTTTCTCTGATTCCTTCAGCGGGGTCCTATTCTCGGTTCAGTGGTTTGCTGCTGGCATTCGCCTCTGTGTTTGCTGTATTCTGGCTGTGTCTCTCAGGAGCGATCTACATCCGGCTCCTGTTGGCCTGCACTTCTTTGCTTCATCCATCTTGTCTAATTGGATGGCTGTATATGTATGGGCCACATGTGGGGCAGGCTCTGAATGGGTGTTCCTTCTGTGTCTGTTTTAATCTTTGCTTCTCTATTCCCTGCCAAGGGTATTCTTGTTCCCCTTTTAAAGAAGGAGTGAAGCATTCACATTTTGATCATATTCTTTTTTTCTTTTGTATATTTGGTGTTTTGATTATTATGTGACAAGAGGAATTTCTTTTCTGGTCCAATCTATTTGGAGTTCTGTAGGCTTCTTGTATGTTTATGGGCATCTCTTTCATTAGTTTAGGGAAGTTTCCTTCTATAATTTTGTTGAAGATATTTCCTGGCCCTTTAATTTTGGAGTCTTCACTCTCTTCTATACCTATTATCCTTAGGTTTTATCTTTTCATTGTGCCTTGAATTCCCTGAATATTTTGGGCTAGGAACTTTTTTGTTTTACATTATCTTTGATGGTTGTGCAGATGTTTTCTATGGAATCTTCTGCTCCTGAGATTCTTTCTTCTATCTCTTGTATTATTTTGGTAGCACTTGCATCTATGATTCCTGATTGTTTTCCTAGGGTTTTCTATCTCCAGGGTTGTCTTCTTTGTGTATTCTTTATTTTGTCTATTTCCATTTTTAGATCTCAGATGGTTTTCTTCAATCCTGTCACCTGTTTGGCTGTGTTCTCCTGTAATTCTTTAAGGGATTTTTTTTTTGTATGTCCTCCTTAAGGGCTTCTACTTTTTTACTTGTGTTGTTCTATTTTTCTTTAAGGGAGTTTTTATATGTTTCTTAAAGTCCTCTATCATCACCATAAATGTGATTTTAAATCCAAATCTTGCTTTTCAGGTTTATTTGGATATCCAGTATTGCTTTGGTGGGAGAACTGGGTTCTGATGATATCAAGTAATCTTGGTTTCTGTTGCTTAGGCTTCTGTGTTTGCCTCTGTCTATCAGGTTGTGTCTGGTATTAGTTTATCTTGCCGTCTCTGACAGTGGCTTGACTCTCCTGTAGGCCTGTGTGTCAGCACTCCTGTAGACCTGTTTTCTTTCAGCCAGAACTGGGAACAAAGAGCTGCTCCTGGGTTTGTGTGATCTGAGGCCTCCAGGTATGTTGCTTGGTGCAGAAGAGTTGGTTTTACCTCTGCCGTTAGTTGTGTAGGCACTCCTGGCTTTCAGCTCTAGGTGCAGGCAGAAATTCTAAGGGTCCTGGCTATGACTGCTCATAGGTCCCTGTGCCCAGAGGGCAGAGATGGCACTAGGCGTCTCCCCTTGTGTTAGGAATGTGGGCAGAAAAAAAATTTCCCCTCTGAGCTCTCAGGATTGTCCATGCTTCTGAGAGTCCAAGTGTAACCCATGGGATTTGGGTACAGGGAGCTGTGGGACCAGTTGAGTGCAATTCTGGGCATGTAGGCAGAAACCAACAGGTTCCTGCCACTGACTGCTCTTATATTCCTGTATCTAGAGGCCACTATGCAGGTTCCTCTTTGGCCAGGAATGTGAGCAAAGGTGGAGGTCTTCCCTGAACTCTCAGGATTGTCCACACTTATGAGATTTCAACTCTCTCCCCCATGGGATTTGGGTGCAGGGTTCTCTGGTACCAGTGAAGTTCAGTTCTGGGCACAGTCAGAAAACATCTTGTATTTTTAAAACAGGAAATACATGAATATTTATACCAGATATAACCATTTTAATGCTTCTAGTTTTTTTTCTAAGTTTGACACAAAGAAGGTATCAGTGGATTTGCTCCTTTTTCAATGGAGAGCTGAAAGGAATTCTAGGTAGAATGTCTCACAGCAGAAGAATAACTCCACTGAAGATAAGTGAACAAATTCTAAGTCATTTACAATGTATGGGAAATACTTAATGTACAAAAAAACAACAGTTTTGTCCATACCATCTTTGAATCAAAACATTTTAATCTTCATTTTGAGAATTTCAATGATAAGTGAATCTAGGAGATTCACTGTGCCCTGTGACCAAAGGAACTTTACAAACGTTTCATCCAGTATTTATGGTGGATTGAATAAAATGACTCCCATAGGCTCAAATTATTTGAGTGCTTAGTATCCAGGGAAAACAACTGTTGGGAAGATTAGATTAAGTGTGGCCTCATTAGAGTAGGGATAGCATTTGTTGAGGAAATGTTTCGCTGGACAACAGCTTTGTGATTACAAAGGCCACACCAGGCCCCGAGTTCTCCTCTCTCTTTTTTCTGTCAGATCATAATGTAGAGCTCTCAGCTACTTCTCCTGCTTCATGTATGCTTACCATCAACTATGTTCCTTAGTTTAATGATAACTAAGCCACTAAAATTGTGAGCAAGTCTTCAGGTAAATATTTTCTTTAGGAAGAGTTCCCTTAGCCATGTTATCTCTTCACAGTTACTATGAAGAATAGTTACTATGATATTACTCTAATTTTTTTCTCAACTCTAGCATTCTATCAATTAACATATTTTAGCTTTCATTCTTAGTAATGCTTCTTTCCAATGAACAATATAAAAGTCATCAATGAATTGTACAAAATTCAAACTAACTCTAACTAGGCAATCATTGACAAGAGAGTCTTATACAGGTAGAATGATTCCTAACCTGGGAACAGAAATGACTGATAGGAAGGAAGGGATGGAGAGCCCTCTGAAACCAGTTAAGCTCTCTGCGCTCATCTCCACTTGACAGTGCTTTGAATTGTCCTCTTTCACTGTCAGTTTTTTGCTACCACTCAACAAGGAAAATAAAAGAGATCATTCATTGAAATTTTGCACAATTTATGTTTCAGTAGTTAGAGCCACCAAAATGAAGTCAGACATCTGAATCTTGATAAGACTGAGAGGCTTCATCCAGCAGCTGATAGAAACAGATGCAGTAATATTGTTCCAATGGTTATCTTTGGTGGCTACATATTAATTTATAGGACCTTAATATGAGGGTTTAGCAGCAAGAGCTTGATGAAGAGTAATTAGTCAAGATCATTTTTGAAGAAGGTGGTCCAATAATCAAATGTAGCTAGAATTTTTTGTTGGATATTTTTATTTGCATTTCAAATGTTATCCCCTTTCCCAGTTTCTCCTCTATAAACTCACTACCTCAACCTGCTTCCCCTGCTTCTATGAGGGTGTTCTCCATTCGCCCATCCATTCCCACCTCACCTCCCTGGCCTTCCCTACACTGAGGCATCAAGCCTTCACAGGACCAAGGTCCTCTCCTCTCACTGATGCCCAAGCTTGAGCCATGGGTCCCTCCATGTGTATTCTTTAGTTTGCAGTTTAGTCCCTGAGAGCTTTGGGGGTCTGGTTGGTTGATATTTTTGTTCTTCCTATGAGGTTGTAAATTCATTCAGCTCCTTCAGTCTTTTCCCTAACTCCTCTATTGGGGAGGAGTTCTCAGTCCAATGTTTGGCTGTGAATATCCACATCTGTATTTGTCAGGCTCTAGCAGAGCCTCTCAGAAAGCAGGTATATCAACAAGTACATTTTGGCATCCACGATTGTGTCCAGGTTTTGTAAAAGAACATGTAAAGTAAAATAGAATGTATGTAGTGGTTTCATATTATCACATAACCTCACAAAATATAATGTACATTCAAAATACAATGAAAGAGAACAATGACTCAACATTTATTGTTGGTATGTATAGTAAGGATATTCTTTTTGTTTTGTAAACTGAAAAGAATTCTTTCTATAAGTTAGGTATGATTTGATATTCTCTTGCTAAACATTAAAATAGGAACATGGCCTATGAACATTGGGAAAGTACTCCATCCTCAGGTAACAGATCTCCTTGATATTTAGAGCAACATCATATGTAAGTTAAATATTTCTTTAGTCTTCTCATTCCATTGAGGGTGTGAATATAAATCAACATTAGATTATTTTATAGTAGTATCTTGGGAAACAAAATATTTTAGATAATGATGACTTTTAAAATTTTTAACATATTGGCCACTAGGAAACATTGTAGTAAATGTACATAGGCCAAGCATTCAGTCATGGAAAATTAGGAAGTTTTCTATCAAAGCTGAAGGTGAAACAGAGAGAGAGAGAGAGAGAGAGAGAGAGAGAGAGAGAGAGAGAGAGAGAGAGCTTTTATTGGTTTCACATAACACTCATATTTTGCCTAAATAATGCAAAATGCATTGACGAAAACAGATCCCCTGGCTTCACAGATATTCAATACTCTTTAAGAAGCAATCAAATTAAGCAGGATCACTGAAAAGATGAATTGAAACACTGATCAAACATAACGTTATTGGCAATCATTATGCTGACCTCATCTTATAGTGAGCAACTAAAACTTATGGGTCTGAAGACTTCAAATTGAAGTGATATCTGCATTATAATCATTACTTCTGTTTCTCAGTTCATCTTTTTATTGTCAGCACACAGTTCCCTATAGATTGTGTGATTTTGGAGTTTTATGTAAATAAAACATATATATTAGAGAATTAGAAAACCCTAATAGCAGAGATAAGAACAATAGAGAAAGGGATGAAATATCTAGCCAATAATATGGACATCTTATATGCCTTGTTTTATTGATTGTTTTCCTTTAAAAGCAAAGTTAATTTTCACATACTTTGAAAATGAGTAGAAAAGTCCTATGCAACATGTTTTCAGTGAAATAGGCATTTCAGAATTAATGAGGATGGAAAATGCCAATATTATATTTCATTGATATGGATATATGATATAGTGGAATGGAACTGAATCAGCAGATTCTTACTTCAGTCAAGCCATAGGCGTGAGATGCATCTAGACAAAATATGGCCTGCATTCCCAGACTTTTAAGGTGACCCTGGCTTCTTCTCTGCCAAGTACTTTAGTAGAAAGGATTTAGCCTAAGGGTCTTAGTCATGAATATATTCTCTCCAGACACAGGTTTCCTCTGCTTCTTTGCCTGTGTACCAGGAGAATGCTGGCCTTGATGGGGGAGTTAACAGGTCTTTCTAGCCTGAAGGCAAATTTGCTTTTTCATCGTCAATAGACACTAAAGTGTTGGCAATGAGAGCACAGTCTGAAATTCATTCTAAATGTAGACCCACTTTTCTCTGTCTTGCACGCTTGAGGATAAATTCTGTCTTTTCTTCTTTTTCGTGTTTGTTCATTATAAAGTTCGACACCTCTGCCTTTGCTAGCATCCTTTATTTATTCAGCACCATCAATCTTACTTCTAGTTTTACAAGTGAAGAAAAGTCCTCACTCAGGCAAGTCAAAAGCTTGAGGATGTGTCAAGACATACAACCTAAACTAAAGTAATCAGTACCATCTTGGATGTTCTCTGTTTCGGGAAGTATTCTTGTATTTATTTGTACTCTTGGCATTTGACTTCATACGTCACATGGTTTTCATTTCTTAACTACTATTTATTTCTAGTGTAGATACTACATTATGGGTATCTTATATTTATTGAGGTGTTTCTAGTTCATTGGCAATTTCATTCATTCATGTACTCATTCATTCATGAATTGCTGTGGAGTACCATGGTCAACCTAACTTTAAAATAGGCAAGGGCTATAGAATGTTTTTGGAAGAAACCAGAAGGAACTCTTATAGTATGCATAAAAAGGTAAGTCAAATATTGGTATAAAAATATGAACACATATTGGAGTTAGTCTATTAAAAAGATGTCCAGTAGTTTCTTCAGTTAACAGACCAAATCTTGCGATGTTTTGTAAATAGTGTTTTATTCTGTTGGTCTTCAACAATGACCTGCTTTTTCATCCTAGAGACTGTATTGAGTGTCTGGATACATTTTTGATTGTCATGTGTACTACTGTAACTTAATAGGCACACTGGAAATATTCCTATACCTCTTGTAAATCATAGACTATTCTCAGCAGTAAACAATATGTCTGAACAATATGTAATTAGCTATACACAAGACAGAAACTGACTGTATACACTTGCAACTACATTTTCTTTTACATTCAATCTGTGGCTACATTTGTGCTATTGCAGAACTGAGAGACTGCAGTAGAGATCCCTTATTCTACAAAGCATGCTTTATTTAATCTCTGGTCTTTTCTTCTTTTCTTTTCTTTTTTTTTTATTAACTTGAGTATTTCTTATTTACATTTCGAGTGTTATTCCCTTTCCCGGTTTACGGGCCAACATCCCCCTAACCCCTCCCCCTCCCCTTCTTTATGGGTGTTCCCCTCCCCATCCTCCCCTCAATACCGCCCTCCCCGCAACAGTCACGTTCACTGGGGGATCAGTCTTAGCAGGACCCAGGGCTTCCCCTTCCACTGGTGATCTTACTAGGATAGTCAATGCTACCTATGAGGTCAGAGTCCAGGGTCAGTCCATGTATAGTCTTTAGGTAGTGGCTTAGTCCCTGGAAGCTCTGGTTGCTTGCATTGTTGTTCATATGGGGTCTCGAGCCCCTTCAAGCTCTTCCAGTTCTTTCTCTGATTCCTTCAACGGGGGTCCTATTCTCAATTCAGTGGTTTGCTGCTGGCATACGCCTCTGTGTTTGCTGTATTCTGGCTGTGTCTCTCAGGAGCGATCTACATCCGGCTCCTGTCGGTCTGCACTTCTTTGCTTCATCCATCTTGTCTAATTGGATGGTTGTATATGCATGGCCACATGTGGGGCAGGCTCTGAATGGGTGTTCCTTCTGTGTCTGTTTTAATCTTTGCTTCTCTATTCCCTGCCAAGGGTATTCTTGTTCCCCTTTTAAAGGAGTGAAGCATTCACATTTTGATCATCTGTCTTGAGTTTCATGTGTTCTTAATCTCTGGTCTTTTAAGAGAAATTATAGTGTATACTTTTAGACATACTGAAAAGTATGGTATTATAATATTATAATAAAATTCTGGGATTGAAATTGAAAGCATGCCTAAGTACAAAGGTCATCATCATCTGTGATTAAATAGGACAGACAGCAAAAATTAGAGAATGCACACACACACACACACACACACACACACACACAGACACACACACACACACACATATACATATATATATGAAGGTGATTTTTATAACATTGATATTGATAAATAATGGGGAAGACAGTCCCAACTGATCATCCCTAGTTACCAAATGAATTTTCAGATTAGGCTATAACTAGTTGAGTTATTTGGTTACAGGGCCCTATGAGAATCAGCAAGCAGTATAGCCTGTAATCAAGATTATAGGTTGTAGGTTGGGGATTTAGCTCAGTGGTAGAGTGCTTGCCTAGGAAGCGCAAGGCCCTGGGTTCAGTCCCCAGCTCCCCCCCAAAAAAAAAAAAAAAAAAAAAAGATTATAGGTTGCTTCCCACAAACATACTTAAGTCCTCATTTTTTGAAGAAAACCCCTATACAACCCATTAAAAATGAATACATAAAAATTGTACCTAGTCCCTGAGTCCCTGGGAGCTCTGTGCTGTCTGATTGGTTGGTATTGTTGCCACCAACCAAAGAGTACACATAGAGCAAATCATGGCACCAGCCGCATATGTAGTGGAGGACGGCTTTAATGGGAGGATAAAACCTCTGGTGCTTTGAAGGCTTGTTTCACCAATGTAGGGCAATGCCGGGGTGTTGAGGTTGGAGTGGGTGGGTGGGAGTGGGATCATCCTCATAGAAGCAGGGGAAGGGGGAAGGGTTTGTGAGAGAGGGGAAAGGGGATGACATTTGAAATGTAAATACATAAAATATCCAAGAAAAAATAAATTAAACAAAAAACCGGAAAAAAAATATTTCCTAAAGTTCCCTGGACCCATGCCAACAACTCATATGCCCTTTCACTCATGTGTACATGTCTCAACTCCTCACATAAATACCCAGAAATAACACTATATATAAATATTAGTTAAATTTGTATATGTCAGATATTCTTTTTTTTCTTTATTTATTCACTTTATAGCCCAGACAGCTCCCTCCTTTTCTTCAAGTCCTGCCCTCACATCCCCTTTTCCATTACCCCGTCTCCTTTTCTTCACAGAATGGGAGCACCTCTGCTCTAATGGGTACCAAGCCACCCTGATACATCAAGTCATATCAGAACTAAGTACATCCTCTCCTTGTGAGGTCAGGTAAGACCGCCTAGTTATGCGACAGAGATCTAAAGACAGGCAACAGATTCAGAGAGCCACTGTTCCCAGTTCCCATACTCTAATTCTTAGGGAACCACATTAATAACAAGCTGCACATCTGTTGCATCTGTGCAGGGGCCTAGGTCTAGCCCATTAATACTCTTTGATGGCGATTCAGTCTCTGTGAGATCCCATGGGCCCACATTAGTTGACTCTATAGGTCTTACAGTGTGCTCCCTCAATCCTTTCTCCCAACTCTTCCACAAGATTTTCCAAAGTCTTTTTATTGTTGGGTTGTGAGGCTCTGATTCTGCTTCCGTCAGCTGCTAGATGAAGCTTCTCAAAATATAGTTATATACTAGGCTCTGTCTGCAAACATAGCAGTTTATCATTAATAGTGACAAGTGTTAGCTTGCTCTCCTGGGGAGGGTGTCAAGTTGGGCCAGTCATTGGTTGAACATTCCCCCAATCTCTACTCTATCTTTATTCCTATTTCTATACTTCTGGTAGGCAGGACAAATTTTGGATTGAAGGTTTTGTTGCTTTATGTCTATTATGTATACCGTTTAAAAAGAATTCATTCTCTCTCTCTCTCTTTCCTCTCTTGTAAAATTGTTTCCTTTTTTGTTTTTGCAATAGCAAGTACAGAACATGTAGAAAAGGCTAATTTCACTTTCTAAATGTGGTACTATTAGTGGGATTGTATTACATTTAAATGCGTGTTATTCATAACATCATTTTTCATAGCATACGAAACAACATTTTAAACATGTAACTGTGATTTTTTTTTTAGTCTGCTCATGATGCTGTACAACAAGAGCTACCATGTAATTCCACATCATTTCCATCAGTTCCTCAAGAGACTCTCCATCCTTATTAAGTTAGTCTCTACTCCCTGGCAACTCAAAATCTACTCTTTATCTCTAATGAGTCTATCCTCTGTCTGAAATGGATCAATGATGCAAATAATTGTATAAGCAAAATGCACAGATAATTTCACTGGGGTTAATGTCTGACATGAGTTTTGGAAAGCACAATGTTGAGCTTAGTCAAGATCAAATAATAGCATAGTTGGCACAAAGGACTCTCTCAGTGCATGTTATAAGCTAGAGTAACTGCGAGGATCTCTAAATAGAAAAGATTATTGGTATCCCGGACATTCCAGAAGGAGGGATTCTTAAAAGCAAAGAGTTTTCAACAAGCCCTGAAGGACTGACAGCTTTGAACTAGGAAAGAAAGTAAGTAGAAAATTGTAAAGTGTGGAGGTTGAGCAAAGTGACTGCTATCCAGGAATTTGCCCAGTGGGTACATTCAAATCGTTTTCTCACCTCCTATGGTGGAAACTTTCTTAATATTTTTAAGTTCCATCTCTTCATTTTATAAAATATTGAAGTGGTACCTTATTCATACTGGGCTTACATGGTGTGAGTGTAATAGAACATACTTCACACTGTGGTTACAGTCCAGTGTTTATTTAAAATAAAATGAACTTACCAGTAACCGTGGCATTTAAGAAGTACTCACTACGATCTTTTTATATCTATAATCAGTTGTGATTGTTTGAGTGGAATATGCCTGATGCCCTAGGTTGTATTAATGTGGATAGGACTGGTACAACCTGGAAAATGGTTTTTGATGACAGAAATCTCTCAAGAGTGGTGGCTGAACCTGTAATACCTTGAGAGTCTTCGTGATACTTTGACATTTTCCCTATTCTAAAAGACCTTTCCCTTGCTTGAAGATGAAGCAGGAAATTACAGGTCTATGTACGGACACAATTGCAAGAATTTAGTGAGACTGGCTGACTCAATGAAGTTCTTATTTTGTCAAGAGTATCAGGTTATATATATTGGAGGTATAGGAACAGGAGAGAGAGAGAGAAAGAGAGAGAGAGAGAGAGAGAGAGAGAGAGAGAGAGAGAGAGAGAGAGAGAGTCTGTCTGTCTGACTTTGTGTATATATTCTTAAGGCATGAGTCTGAGTTCTCAGATCCATATACAAAAGCTGTGCATGGTCACATTTTCCTGTAAGAACAAGCAAGTCACAGCTGGATCTAAGAAATTCTCTGATAAGGCAATCTACATTAAATAGCAAACTTCTTGAATAGTGAAACTCTTTCAAACAGAGAGTAAGATGGAAAGTAACGAAAGAAGACATCCTAAATTATCTTCTGGCACCTTCACACACACACACACACACACACACACACACACACACACACACACACACACACAATGAAGTGAAGAGAGAGAACAGAGAGAAAAGATTATGAAAGGGGAGGAGATAGAAAAAGAGGGGGCATGTGGAGTCAATGAAGGGTAACAAGCTAGCAAATTCATATGTCATGGCGAGGGAAAGATCCATATTTGGTTTAAACTTATGTGTGACTGGTTTGAAGGAGCATCGTGGATGGGCTAGAAAATGCAAATTTGGTGTTGGATTTTCTTTCTATCACCTCCATATCTTTAAGACAAAGTCTTTTGTGGAAATTGAAGCACTCTCTGATTAACTCCATGAGAATCCTCCAGTCTCCCCAATCGAAATGGGGTTAAAGGCAGGTGCTGCAATCCTAGCTTATTGGTATAAAGCAGGGACTTTATTCACTGAGCCATTTCCCAAGTAAAAATGTTCAAATTAACAATTAATCATTTTAAAGATCAAAGTGCATACAGCTGTTATTTCCCAATAAGTGTGCCTAAGGATCTACAGAAATGCTATTTATTGTAAAATCCATGTCTTGTCCTCAAGATGCTCTTCCATGTGACTCCCTTTTTATATATTTTGACGCCCATGCTATAGCTATCATTTTACTTGTCAAAATATAAGAGTGTTACACACACACACACACACACACACACACAGAGAGAGAGAGAGAGAGAGAGAGAGAGAGAGAGAGAGAGAGAGAGAGAGAGAGACAGAGACAGAGACAGAGACAGAGAGACAGAGACAGAGACAGAGACAGGGACAGAGACAGACAGAAATAGAAACAGAAAAAGAAATCATAGGAAATTTGTTGAGAAATGAAGTTCTGTAAGATCCCTTTAATCCTCTTCATGATTACTGCTAAGATACTTAGATGCTATTTCCCTTCTATAACGCCATGCGAACATCACTGAAAGGGTCTTATTATCTCCCCAAGTATCTCTCTTCTTACAAACTTCCATGCTTAAATAAGACTCCATCTCTGCCTCAAATAGCCTCATTATAAAAACAAAAATACACTTCATGCTCCCCTGAAAGGGGATTCCTCATCCTGGCTGCAGTTCTCTTTGTGTCTCCTACTGAACCAATAATAAAAAGAGGGATTTAGAATTTTGAGTCATTGTCAAGGCTCGCTCAGGTTACATGCCACTTAAATTCTTTCTAATAATATTTGTAAAAGAACTACACTGTCAACATCTTCTCACTAACACTTGAGGTGGATTATTGCATTTACATATTACAACCACCTTTTAAACATGGCCTATTAATAATCCCCATTAACTAGGTGAGAAATAAAAGGACCAAAACATTAATAATTAATACCCTAACGTACTGATTTTACATAGAATAAAACTAGACACTTTCTCAATAAATCTTTTTTTCCTGGTGTTATTGCAGTGGCTTCTAAAATTTAAAGAGCACATGAGGAATATCTTTAGGATATGGCTTCAGTGATGGAGCATTCTTCTTGGTATGCCAGAAAGCCTGTTTTCATTGTTGATTAAAAAAATAATCTTTTGCTTTTGAGATTTTTAAGGTATTTACATTGTTTTCTCTTTCCTTTCCTCACTTCAAGCTCTCCCATCTATGCCTCCTGTTCTTCTTCAAATATATGGCCTCTTTTTCGCTGACCATTATATTCATATATGTATGTACATACATATTTCTAAATGTAACTTTCTCAGTCTACACAATGTTACGTATGTGTATGATTTCAGAGCTGGCCAATTAGTATTGGATAACCAATTGCTGTGTGTTTCCCTGTTGAAGACTATTTCATAGAGTCTACTTTTAACCACAAAAGTCACTCGCTGAGTACCCTTATCTCAGTTACTGTTCTTACTTACTGTTCTACTGCTGTGAAGACACAGCATGACCAAGACTTATGCAAGAAACCATTTATTTACAGGATTGCTTACAGTTTTAGAGGGTGACTTCATGGTCACGATGGTAGGAAACACGACATCAGAGAGACAGACAGTATACTGGAGCAGTAACAGAGCTTCCTTCATCTTCATGTGAAGGCAGAAGAAAGAGGGAGTGACTGGGCCTGGCATTTGAAACCTCAATGCCCACATCAAGACTCACCTCCCCCAACAAGGCCATATCTCCTAAAAGTCCTGAACATTCATTGGTAGGAGTTCAAGCATTCTAATACTAAGTCCCATCAGGGTCATTCTTATTTAAATCACCATAACACCCAAACAGGTATTTGGTCTGTGTTACCTATTAAGGAAATGTGTGACAAATACTACATGTTTTCTATTGTTTTTTTTTTCAAAAATACAGATATAAAATAATCATAATTTTGTTAAAATAAAAACCAGGTGATAAACTGTGGAAACTTCACAATGGCTTTCTTGTCTTTGATCTAGATTTTGTGATATAACTGTTTGTTATTTTCTCTTGAGCCCTGTAACAGGAGACGCAAGTCCAAAACATTTAATTAGAGTCATCATGACCTTTGTATCTGGGAACCCACATATTAATTTTGTTTATTTGTTTGCTTTTACAAACAGGGTTTCT
This sequence comes from Rattus rattus, assembly GCF_011064425.1. NCBI lineage: Eukaryota > Metazoa > Chordata > Mammalia > Rodentia > Muridae > Rattus > Rattus rattus. Next base: position 50,175,996 of record NC_046164.1, on the reverse strand, counting down.
CAGTGTAACCCTGGATATCCTGGAACTCATTTTGTAAGCCAGGTTAGCCTTGAACTCAGAGATCACTCTCCCTGTGCCCTCAAATTGTTGGGATTAAAGGCATGTGCCTCCATGCTCTGATCCCAAATATTAATTTCTATTGAGCCAAACATAAGGTATGAAATGTTAGGTTTCACACATTTTGCTTCATTTGTCCAAGTTTTTGTTCCTATGAGTTTGGATAGATAACAGTAGGAATACATCAAACCTAAGATAAAGGATAAGGAAACAACTAATAAGCTATAATGATTTATTGTAAATACTTTTCTTTTTTTGAAACTAAAGTTTTCTTTGTGCAATATATTCTGATTACATTTTTAGCCCTCCTTACTTCAGGCAGTTCCTATTACTCTCAATTCCTCTTCACCACCCTCCCCATATTGATATACCCCCTTTCTGTCTCTCCTTAGAAATTGGACATGTAATATAAATAAAATTAAATAAATCAATTAAAATTGAAATATGACAACAAAACAATAGAAAGAAAAGAAAGAAAAAAAAACGGCACATGAACCCTAAATAGTAGAGTTATATAGTTTCACACCCACAGGAATCCTAGAAAACCCTAGACCAAAAGCCATAATATACATGCAAAATACCTATAAGGTATAAATAAACAAATAGAGAGACAGACACATAAACAACAGCAAATGAGAAAAAGCCATTATTTAGCAACAAGAGACACAGAACTCCAAAGACGCCTTTGAGTTAGCCTCATTATTGGCTTTCTACTGTTTTACATGTAACATCTTTGCATGTTACTATAATTGCAAGTGACTTCTGACTTAGGAATGCATTGTTGTCAAACTCTCTTTTCAGCTCTCATACTATGTATGTTATAGACCAAACAGGAGTGTGCTTGCAGCCCTAGTCTCTGTGTACATCAGCCATGTTCTATCTTAAAGACTTTTTCAAAGTATTGCACGTAATAAAAATAGAAGGGACATTCTCCAACTCTTTTTGTGATGCCACAGGTTCTCTGATACCTAAAGCCTATAAAGAAGCATCAAAGGAAGAGGGCTACAGTCAATTTCTTATGAATACAGATACAAATTTCACAATAAAATACTGGCAAATAAAAATGAAGAACACATCATAAAGATTATCCATTAACATCAACTAAGCATCATCCAGGAGACAAAAGGATGGTTCTATATATAAATCAATATATGCAACTTACCTTAGGAACACCTGAAAGTCAAAAAGCACATCATTATCACATTAGATACAACAAAGGCCTTTTATAAAATCCAACATACATTTGTGAAAAAGTTTTAGTGAAATTAGAGATTAGAGATAAGGGGCTTTCCATATAATAAAGGCAGTTAACAACTGTCCATAGCTAACATCAATTTAAAAGGGAGAAACTCAAAACAATTCCGCTAAAATCAGGAAATAATATAAGGCCATCCACTATCTTCATATCTATTCAATATGGTACTTGATGCCTTTTTTCAAATTTGGTAAAAATCATTTAATTTATCTCAGAATATGTTAAACAATTGAATATGGAACTTCTAAATCAAGAAAATATCTTCAAATGAGAGAGTGGCTATTATTATTTTTTATTTATATTCTTAATCTTTTTCTTTTTATTGGTTATTTTATTTATTTACATTTCAAATGTTATCCCCTTTCCCTCTTTCCCCTCCACAAACTCCCTATCCCTTCTCCCATTCCCCTGCTTCTATGAGGGTGCTCCTTAACCCACTCACCCACTCCGGCATCAGCTCCATAGCATTCCCTTATGGTGGGTCATTAAGCCTCCAGGGGACCAAGGGGCTCTCCTATTTATGCCAGATAAGTCAATCCTCTGAAGTCTTAAATATACCAATAAGACAGCTAAAGAAGAACCAGAGGATAGAAAATTGAGAAGGGAAAAGTCAGTGTAACTTTATTTGCAGATTATATGATAGTATGCATGTGAACTTAAAAATTCTACCAATGAACTCATATAGCTAATAAACACTTTCAAAAATGTAGCATAGCAGGATAAAAAATTAAGAAACAAAAATCAGTAGTCATCCTATATACAAATTAAAAATGAGCTAAGAAAGATGTCAGGGAGACAAAAGCATTAATAATGATATAAAATAAATATCACAGGAGTAACTTTAACCAAGCAAGTGAAAGACTTACATGATAAAACTTTAAAATATTAAAGAAAAATTGAAGTTATCAGAAGATAGCAGATCTCTTGTGCTCCTAGATTGTGAGATTAATATAGTAAGATGGCCACCCTACCAAAGCAATCTCCAGATTGAATGCCATCTCCACCAAAATATTTCAACACAATTCTTTACAGACTTTGAAAGGACCATTTTCAGCTCGTGTGCAAATACAACAAACCCACAACTGCTAAAGCACTTCTGAATATTAAAAGAACTACTGGATATATCACACTATTCTGGATATCCAATTGTACTATAGAGCTTTAGTGAACATTTTCTAAGTAACTTCAGAACTGAGAGAATGATTTTTTAAAGTGGAAGAGCATAATAAGGAAAATATATCTAAGAATGAATTAACAATAGCTCAAGTAGATCACAGCTCATGACAAGTCATTAAATCTTGACAAGGGCTCTGTCTAGTCCCAGAGATGCCCCCCCCTCCCTGCAATTTCTGTTCTCTCTCTCTCATGTCCCTCTCCCCACACCTGACCCCCATCCCTGTTCCACTCCTCACCGTCTCTTCCACACAGTTCCTTCTCTCCATCTAACTCGGACGTCTATTTTATTTCTCCTTCTGAGATATTTTGTGTGTGTGTGTGTGTGTGTGTGTGTGTGTGTGTGTGTGTGTGTGTGTGTGTGTGTGTGTGTATTGTAGCCCCATTATCCATTACTTTATGACTTAGTGTCTACTTATAAGTACATACCATGTGTGTCTTTCTGGGTCTGGGTTATGCTGCTCAGCATGATATTTTCTAGTTCTATCCATCTGGCTCCTATTTCACAATGTTGTCTATTTTAATAGACCAGGAATGGAAGATCAGACTTCATGGAATTTATCATTGTGACCCTACCTGAGATTCCTAGCAACTAGGGATGTGGAAATAGAAGTGTCTACCTCCTGTAACCAGGTAAGATTTTGAGTGCAGAGAGAGGGACACTAACCAATCAACACCTTCAACCCAAAATCTGTCCTGCCTACAACAAGCACAGGGTTACAGAGGGAGCAGAGATTGAGAGAACAGAGGGCAAATGACTAGGTCCAAGTTAAGACCCATCTTATGGGAGAGGGTCAACCCATGACATTTTCAATAAATATTCTCTATGTTTTCAAACAGAAAGCTAGCACAACTCTCTTTTGAGAGGCTTCATCCATCAGCTTATTAAATCATCACACCAAACTCAGGGAGCCTGAGTTATGCATGCTGATGAAGTCAAAGACACCACAAGATCAACAGTGCCAAGTAATCTGACCCCATAGGGACTGACAGAGACTGCATCACAAACCAAAGCATGCAGGGGTTTAACCTAGGTCCCTACACATTGGTAGCAGATGTGCAGCTTGGTTTTAGTGTGGGTCCCCTAAGAACTGGAGTAGGGGTTGACTCTGGCTTTGTTGCCTGCCATTGGGTTCCCTTACCTTAGTTGAATTGCTTGGTCAGGCTTCATTAGGAAAGAATGCACTTATCCTGATGGCATTTGATGTCACAGGGTGGAGTGATATCTAACAGGGGCTTCCCCTTCTCTGAGGAGAAGGGGATGGGGTAATGGGAAGAGCAACTTGTTAAGGTGGGGCTGGAAGGAGAGGAAGAAGGGGGACTTCAATGAGGATATAAATTGAATAAACAAATAAATTAATGAAAATTGTCTTTGTAAGGAATTGATTGCTTTAATTTCAAAGTCTGAATTCTTATTAAATAATTGGCAAATGTGCAATTCCTCTATGATATTGGTAGGAAAGAATGAAGGATGAATGGAATCTAAAAAATATAAGCAGAGAGAATTGATGTGTAACTTACAGCAGTGGAGGCAGATCTTATCATCCATTTACAGATGCGATCATGTGAAGCAGGAATCATGGAAAAGTAGCCATCCCAAAACAAAAGGGTCAGGTTACCATAGGTCTTTCCTAGAAATTTAAGGGCAAACATTTTTGAGTTAGAGATGTTAAGAACACTGGCTTCAGAATTTTTGACTGAGGGAAAGGGGACACAATGACAGGCCCAAATAGGAATCCAGCTCAAGGAGAAGCCCCAAGGCTTGAAACTAAACTGAGCCTATGGAATAATCCTCAAACGGGGCATATGATGACTGCCCTCCAAAAGACCCAATAAGCAGCTGAAAGAGTCAGATGCAAATATTTATACCCAACCAATGGACACAAGCTGCTGACCCCTATGGATGAATTAGGGAAAAGCTGGAAGAAGCTGAGTAGGAGGGCGACCCTATAGGAGGACAAGCAGTCTCAACTAACCTGGATTCTGAGATCTCTGGAGGCACCAGGAAATGGGAAGGTCTGGTGGGATGGGGATATTCTTGTGGAGACTGGGGAAAGAGTGAGGAGTTATGGGATGTGGAAGAGTCAGAGGGTAGACTGGAAAGGTGATAAAGTCTGGAATGTAAAGAAAAAAAAACCATTGTCTGGTTATCTTCCACAGGCTTCTTCTTCAATTCCTAGCATACATGGCAGTGTATAACTGTCCATTACTCAAGTTCTCAGAGATCTGACACCCTAACACAAGGATAATTGCAGGCAAAACCACAATTCACATTAAATGTAGAGTTATTTTTTATACTCTCTTCAGGAAATTAAAGATAGCTAAAGTAGATACCAACTGTTTATTGGTCCCTTTTCTGTGTATTACACCTATATTAACCTTTGGAGCATAGTTAGCATTTTTATTTCATGCTTTAAATAAAAGAAATAAGACTGAGATTCACGAGACCCAACTGAATAGCTCAGTCATGGCCAAACACTGGCATCACTGGTATGCAACACAAGAAGGACTTCAACTCAAACCATTTGTATTGCAATTCTGCATCCATTGCTATCCAGAAAAGGCATCTATTTAACTGCAAATATAGTCCATTACAGAGATGTGTCTCAGTTAACTTTATTGCATCATAAATCACCCCAGAGTTTAGTGGATTAAAACAAAATGGATTTCTTGCAACTAAGTTGTTGACTAATCATTTCTATATATGTGCTTTTGGCTGGGATTTTTGGAAGGTCTTCAATGGCCTCACTCGTGTATGGAGATGTTTCAGGATGGAATCTCTGCTAGGGCATTTGGCCTGGAGATTTCGAAGTCTGAATATAGCTGTTATGATCTCACAATTGGGGAATAAATATTACTTAATATGTTAAGCATATTTAGGTTTAATATCCTCCATTCAGAAAGCTCTAGTGTTGGTGGCTTTGTTACTACCTCGTGGCATATGGAGAGGTGACAGGATCATGAGGGCATAAGGTTCATCAGGAAGCTAGGAAGAGAAGGGTTAGAAGAAATAAAACCCTGTGTGCATGTCTCTGAAAAATATATCTTTCCACAATCTCTTTTTGTATAACTCTCTCTGATTCTCTTTATGAGATGGGTAACTCTGTTCCCCTCTGCTCCGTCACTTGTGAAATGCTCCCTAACTATAGGCTCACTGAGATGACAGCAATGTTTCTTGCTGCTTTTACTGGTTATCACCCAGCCAGAGGAGTCTCAAGGAAAAGAGAACTAAACTCTATTTTCCAAAAGGAAAATTTCCTTTACTTGTATGGAAGAATGAATAGAAACAATGTCCCCTTTGCAAAGAGAGGCAGAAACATGGCTCAGAAGGCAAAGGGTTTTGCTGTGAACCCTGAAGACCTGAACTCCTGAGTTTGCTCTCTGCCAACCACATGATGAAAAGAAAGAAACATTTCTCCAAGGTTGCCTTCTGATCACTTCATATAGGCTTTGGCATTTGCTCTCCACAACAGTAACCTCCAGTGATCATGCACTAAGGAAAACTGCTAAACTTAAGCATCCGATTTGGCCTTTCTTTTATGCAAGAGTGAAAATGACATTGCGTAGCATACCAAGCACTGTTATTTGAGCAACTGATTTTGATTTTGCATGGAAGAGAATATCCCTAAGATGGCTCAATAATAACAGTGTGATTATTATAGTGGTTCACAAAGATATTTCTAAACACTTGCTTCCACTTGCCAGTTCTTTCTGCCACTGAAGGAATCTCAGTGCTATTATTTAATGCATTTGACAGTGGATTATAGTAGAATTAAATGCTAGGAGAAAACAAAGTTCTTTTAATGGTGCTGAATAATCTAAATGTAGAAATCATTCTAGTTCAATGGAGGGTAAAATTATAGGATGTTGAATTCGTTCCAACATGATGAATTGGGAAGATGAGATGTGGAGATTAAGTGCAGACTACTGTACAGACTTGTACTGTAACACAAGAGAGAAAATTATGCAGGTAGGGTGAAAAAGGCAGAATTCTAGCGTGTTGAAAAGGGGGATTCCAGTTCATTAAATATAGGGCTGTCAGAAGCTCACAGATTTTGTGACAGCATAGTAAAGATAAATAGTTATAAAGACCCTTTCTGCTCAGTGATAAAATTCCCAGCTACTGAAAGGATTTTAGCATTTGTGGATGAATGGTCCTTGCTGAATAAAACTGAAATGAAAGCATGTCGGGTCTCTTCATCTGCTGTGAATGATTTTCAAGGGAAATGGTAGATTTATTCTATGTTGTTTTCTCAAGAAATGGGGTAGGCAATTTGAAATCTTGTGACATTTTCTGATAAAGCAGTATCATGCAAATGAATGTTTCATACTAATAACGATTAGGTTTTAATTCAAAATTCAGTGCTTACTGTCCAATTGAATGCTGAACAACCTTTATTAGTTAAACACTGTACTATATCACAGTGACTGATCATGCAAAGTTGAATTAAGTGTTATTTAGCTTCAGCAACTTCTTAAAATATTCAGTGATATAAATATCTTAAGCCTATTAACATAGAACTATCATAGGAAGTAAATGTTGACCCTTTCTATAGACAAATAGATTAGTGAGGAGGTACTACATAATGTGAGTGTCAGAGGGAGGCAGGTGCTTGGACAAGTATAAAAATGTAGATGTTTAGGAACTATTAACAACTGAGAGAATTTTAACACTAGAAGGTCATAAGAAGCTAGCCATAAACTTGTTTAGATTGCTGGGAGTCATTAAGAGCATGTCAAACTATTATAATTTTTAATGACTGTATGTGATGCCTAGTTTTAATTCATTTTGAAACACACTAGAGCAATTTAGGGATATGGAACCTCAACTAAGAAAATGTCTCCATGTGATAAGTCTGTAGTTCCGAGTTGATCACTGAAGTGGGCGGGTCCATTCTATAGGCAACAACAGCAGTGGGCTGCTGGTCCTGGGTGCTACACAAAAGTAGACCGAGAAAGCTATGAATGGTAAGTCAGTAACAGTTCCTCAATGGCCTCTGCATGTGCTGCTCCCTCTGAGTTCTTGACATAACTTACAGTTTGCGCTGACTTTCCTCAGTGATGGAGTGAAGCAAAGAAATTCTAAGTCCAAGTCAATCCTTTCCTCCTGGGGCAGATTTTGCCATGGTGTTTTATCAGATCCATAGAAAACTAACAAGGACATCATAGATAGGTGATTTGACACCATAGCCAACTACCAGAGAAGATAATCTAGGGTATGTTATCACAGAAAGTAAACATCTTTCTCACTGCTCCGGCAATGTACATGGTGTTTATCCACTGGATAAAATATTTAATTATTGGTGTTTACAGTAGTTTTATAGCCATGTATTTTTTTTTAATTTTCTGAGTAAAATTTAAAGAATCAAATTTATGCCAGCCACTAAAAATTAAATAAAAAGAAAAATTCTTTTTATCAATATCAGATATCAATTGCAACCATGTTTAAAATGCATAAAGTATTATGCTATCTTTAATGCTCTATTATTCTAAATAATTGACCAAAACATATTGTGAAGCATATTTGAGATGCTGAATCATTAAGAAAAAAACTATTGTTTATAGAAACTGTCCATGCGGAAATACAGAACTGTATGTAAGTTCCAGCTATAAAGATAAATATAGGCCACCAATGTCTTTCTCATAATTTGTCACAAGAATGCACTGTGCCAGTGTTTTTCATGTGCCTTCATTGGTCAGGGAAATGGAGGCTCTGTGCAATTTCCTTATTTTCTAATGAAATCAGTTGTCAATAGTATCAAATCATTGGCAAATGCCCACCTTCAGCCTGTTAAAATTCAACCCCTTTTTGTTTTAATAAAAGAAAAGAAAAGAATAGAAAATAAAGAAAAGCAGAGAATTTGACAAATGTCAACAAGTTGCTCAAACTGATTAGAGAATAAGACTAGAGAAAGACATTCACTGTGTCACCTGGTGACCCACATAGACTGTTTTTCCTCTGTGCGGGAGTTCTTTTTTCTTTCAGTCCTGTTCAATGGGGCAAGCTAATCCGCATAGTCAGGGAAGCATAATGGGTCCACAGGCCATTCAATCTGCTGCTGCTTGGTGTAGACGGAAGCAGACATTAGATCAGTCATCTGGTGGGCCTAGAAATCTGTGAAAGGCCAAGGGTAATTCCTATCAGAGTGAGCCGCTTGAGTGAATGAATAGATAACTTTTAAGTTTATCCAGTTTAAAATAAGCACAAACATGAGTGTCATGTGCCTTTTACACACCTTTAAATTTTTTTCAATTCTGACAGTTATTCCTCTTGTATCAGCTGTTCCACATTTTAGTACTATCTTAGAAAATGGGACACACAAGAAACCATTAGTTGAAACTTCTTACAATGTGTCCCTCTTCAAAAGGGAAAATTCCACAGGATTTGAATCCCATTTTTACTCAGGCTCTAGGTCATATATTGAATACTATCTTATTATTTGGAAGAAAAAAATTTATATGTAATTGGGATGATTTTATGTTTTGCAAAGAAGACAATGAAATACTGCTACAATTTGATTTCCACTATACTCATATTCAAGATCTATAGAAGGATCAGTTTAGGTTTGATCTCTTATTGGTTGAATTGAAATATAAAACTAATAAAATTCTAATGATCTGTCAATAAAAATAACAACTTAATAAGTACAGATTTAGGTTATTAAAATTTTTCCTTTAATAAAGGTATCCATTGAATCTTTGATTTAATGTACATATATTAAATATGTAAACATATAAATTTATATATGATATTAAAATATATAATATATTAAAATATATGTATATAAATAACTAGATACATAAATACATCTATGTAGATAGATAGATAGATAGATAGATAGATAGATAGATAGATAGATAGATGTGCTAAGATCTGTCATTAATGGATTTATTTTTCTGTATTGGAGAGGGTTAGAAAGATATTTGCCAGGAATAGAATGAAGGCTGGTCTCTTATAAGAAAAAAACTTAGTAAAAAATAGGAAAAAAATAAAAAATCCTGAAAGCCCATTTATTTTTCCCCAAATCATTTCTTTTCTGGCCTCCTGTACAGACATTTGTTACTAGCAAACCAAAAGTGATCCCTACAATGTAACAACCAAAGTTTTCACTGCAAATTCTAAGGATTTCTCTAAACTTCAGGAGAAAATTAAAATTAGACAGCATATAATGCTACCACACCCCTTTCTAGGGCTGAATGTTTCAGGACTGAGGTTACTTGAACTGATAATTCATTTCATTTGGCAGAAATAATTTTGGGATCCCTCCTTTTTTGTCCGCAAACTTTAGTTCACAAGTAGACTTTTCTACCTTCTCCTTCTCCTTTGCCACCTATCCAGGCTCCTGCAGTGTAACCACAGGAAGTCTTGTAGGAAGAGCAGTGCACATTGCTTCAAGCCAGCCTTCGAGCTGCTGAGTCTTAGAGCCCTTCCTCTTTAATCTACCTATATTTCTATATCTCTTCATACTTCCATTCTCACATATACAAGGTACACTGAATTGTCTTTTAACATTTTAAAACATGTTACAAGAAGTATGTCAATAGAATTTCAATTTTAAAATCCATGCATCTAAGTGTATGTATCTTTGTTTAAACACACAGTTTTCTTGTTAACCCATTGCACTGATCCTGAACTTCTAAGACCCAAACAAAAAAAATTGTGATCAGTCTTTAAGTCAATGCAAATAATATCTATGGAGATTAATAGCTAAAAATCACAAAGGACTGATACTTAGTTCACAAGAAATGTAGGTTAGAAATATGTGAAGTTTTGAGATTGTTCAGTAGACAAAGGTGTTTACTACAAAGCCCCATGAACTGAATTCAAACTCCAGAACGCACATGGTACAAAGGACTTAAGAACTCCTGCAGTATGTTCCCCAATTCATACCCCATTCACAAATAAATAAATATATAAGGCAATAAACATATATTGTTATAAATATAGATATACATAAATATTTATATATAACATATAAATATTATGTTATAAATGCATAAATATACATTGTTAGGTTGGACCAGGAGGTGGTATAGGACAATCCAGGTCAGCTTGGCCTTCCTATCTTCCTAAATTCTAAATAAAATGTTTGATGAATTCTCTTCATTCCCAGAAGATATCTTTGTTCGTCCTTAGCAATTATATTTGTATAGGGAATCCTCTTCAATAAAACTGGATCCATAGTCCATGGATTATATTCAGTTTTCCTTTCTACCATATTAAAAGATATTTGACTTCATGAAATTTATTAACCCATTGATTCCCATTGTAGTTTAGATATTGAATATCCCCAGTGGAGGCTCATATATCAGGCTTGATCACAAGTATGGAGCTCTATGGGGAAGAAGAAACTACTTAAGGTAGGACTTATTTATTGGAAATAGATCACTAGATGTCAATAGATCAATAGATCTAACATTGAAGTGTGTAAGTTGTCCTGGACCTGCCCTATCATTCTCTCTGCTTCCTATCAGGAAGCAAACAACTTTTATCTAGTTAACATTGTTCTCTATGGTATTGCACCTTACCACAGGTAACCTGACTAGAACCTCTAAATCAATGTGCCTAAACAAATCTTTTCTATTTTAATTGATTTCACTCAGGAATTTAGTTATAGCAAGGTAAAAAATAACTCTTCTCATTTCTACAAATAATGTTTTTTCAATCAAAATATCATAAGAAGGTCCAATAAATGTTACACATCATGATAGAAATTATGGTCAATACCATAAAAGATTTTGGCAAAGTGAAGGCTGGAAGACATTGACAAAAATTTTAAAGATAAATTTAGAGTCTTGCAATGCAATGGAAAGGTATTTTCTTAGTCTATGAATCCGTTTTAAATACAGAAAAACTATATTTCATTATACATGTATTTCCCAATAAAAATGAAACATTCAGTAAACTTTGGATGTAGTAATAGTACTCTACTTTTAAGCTCAAATTTCTATTACTTTTGCTACTTATTATTTTAAAAGTTTGTCATTTATAATAGACACCTAACTGGGAAGACTGTGAGTTCAAGTCTGGGTTGCACCTTTGATCTGAGAGATGGCTGAAATGGGAAGAGCTTGCTGCCAACCTATCAATCAGGGTTCAGTCTTCAGGGATTACAGGTAAAGAGGAGAATGGACGAGTAGACGTTTTCAAGGTGTCTTCTGATCTCAGTGGCTCAGGGTGGCATTTCCCCTCTCCTCACAAAACTTTATAAAAATCTTTAAAAATAATATATCATGTTCTCCTTGCTATAAACTACATCAAAATCACTCAGAGTCTTTAAATTGTCAATTCTCTGGAACTAACATATTCTTCTTCTCTATTCTCAAATGAGTCTTTCTTTAACTTTACTCCATTTAAAAATATAAGATTATTAAATTGGCCCCACCTCAAATTTAAAGAAACATAACACACTAAAGATATTTAGACACCATAAGGATAAATTATAGTAAATTTAATTTTGTATCTCTTGTGTCAGTCTGAAGTGTTAAAAGGAAATACCATACAGGGTAGATCATACATAATTAGAATTTATTTTTCAATGTTCTGAGGTTTGTTTACAGACCAGGATGTTGGAGGTGTCGGTTGCTAATGAGGGTTCACTTTCTTGTCAGGTAGCACCGTCCATCTGTATCCTCATCTCCCTTGTACGTTTGTTTCTTTGTTGCCTTGTTTGCTTATTATACTATAGTACTCATAACATCTGGAACTATATGATTTCACACCTAGTATTTACTCTCAGCACTTCCTAATAAGATCATATTATTGAATGACTGCCAGCATTTCTATTTGAGACCATTCATTTAGTCTTTAAAATGATTTGACAAGATTTTCTATGTATGCTATTATATAGGACTATGTATGATATATAAAGGACTATACATATATTATATGTATGCATATAGATTACAACTTTAACTGTATTTGCTAACTAGAATTCATAATAAGTAAAATTTGAGACTTCAATATTATTATTAATTATTATTCTAGGAAATGATAATAAAGAGAACAATGCAATACTATGTTAAACTAATTAAGTGGAAAAAGTAAAATCATAACAATATCAAGCATTAAGGAGAATGTTAGTTATAGAATCACATTTGTATCAATTAAAGTAGAAAATGTTTCACGAGTTGGAAAATGGTTGTCCTTTATTCTCCAAAGCTTATCTTTACATATATTAATATGCAGTGGTTTTATATTACTTCAAACACTGAGCCACAATGTTCTGTTTACATTCACAGACTCAATAAAATGGTGCATCAGCATAACAAAGGGTGAAACTAAGACTTAATGACCACAATAATTTAATGGTTGACTTATTCACAGTGCATAAACTTTTGTGTTTACATGTGGGTAAAATAAAAGAAGTGCTTGAAGCTTGTGTGCTCAACATTTTTATATTATCTTTGAACTCCAATTTAGACTGTTCATATTATGTTTGTTTTTATTTCGTTTTAATTATTAATACATGGTCATTCTTGTTTTTTATCTTCTAGTAATATTTTTTTTAATTGTCAAAGATTTCTCAAAAGGTGAAAAAATATTAAAAGCCTCTAGGCAATATTTTGTAATACTTAATAAAAGTGATAATGAAACAATTTTTTATTGAATATTTCTTTATTTATATTTCAAATGTTATTCCCTTTCTTGGTTTCCTGTCCATAAGCCCCTATCCCCTCCCGCTTCCCTTCTTCTACAAGGGTGTTCCCCTCGCCATCCACCACCCCTTACTGCCCTCCCCTCACAATCCCCTATACTGGGGGTTCAACCTTTACAGGACCAAGAACTTCTCTTTATGAAACACATTTTATGTTCCAATTTTATAAATAATGAGAAAGGACTTTACAAATACTAATTAAATATAAATTAAAGACATGTCTATTCAAAGTATGCATTGCACAGCAAGAGAATTAAAGTTTTGAGAAGGGCTGGATATTGTAAGCTTTAAAGTAACCCACAAGATTTCTAGTTATGGATATAGAACAATAGAAGTAATTAGAGTGGTTACTGGCAGAATAGCATATCTGGAAGCAAATGTTAATCAGACTTTAAATGTACTATGTAATGGTATCTTTGACAAAATTCTTGTATACCCCTGTTGCTTAGTGAATGCTACATGAGTAGAACATGGGAGTTATGCAATATAATGCCTGTATAAACCAAGAGGCACAGTTACCTGCTGCTTCAGGGCACAAAGCAATCAATACGTTTTGGCGACCTGACGAAAATAATGGAAAACATTCTTGTCATTTTGTATTTAAAGTATATTTTTCATATAAAATATTGACATGTATTTGCATCTCTTAAAATACAGGCATGGATACTTAAATTATTTTATCACCATAGCAATCTGCTTTAAGAGATAGGAAAGTTTTATTTTTCTGTTTCATTGTGAATGTAGTAATATTAGTGTTCAGTGTACTGTCAATAATTTTAAGTTGTCAGAATAAATAGACTTGAATTAATATATAATTTATTTACATACACTTTTATTCACCCCTAGTAGACTACCTTTCATCATTGTAACAAAATATTTAAGAAAAATGTTTTTATTTTTTAAAATATTTCAATTTTTAAAATTATTTTATTTATTTACACTTAAAATGTTATCCCCCTTCCCAGTTTCTCCTCCTAAAACCTCCTATCCTAACCCTTCCCCCCTGCAGAAGCAGAGCGCTCCCCAGTCCACCGACCCTGTTCTTAGCATTCCCCTATGCTGGGGCATCAATCCTTCATGGGACTAAGGCCCTCCTCTCCCATGGATGCCAGATGAGGCCATCCTCTTTAAGGTTAAAATATTTATTGCGGACCAAGACTACAAAAGGTTCAGGTTATGGCTGGCTTCATCATTTTTCACCTTATGATGTTGTAACCATTTGGCAAAAGGATTCTTGTTGAGATAATTCTGCTCGTATCATGATAGTAACAGTAATTGGAGGAGGAAAAGTGGGAATTTGAAAGGAGCCTTATTGATTTACTAAGCTTGTGGGAGAGTTTGAGACTGAACAGTTGAGTTGAACTAGCCAGTCAGTTCAGAAAGGACTATAAAGGGTGGTAGAGGTTGAACTTATTCAGCAGTAAGCCTCTGAGATGACAATTACATCAGCAAAATAATAGGTACTTTTACAACACCTAAACTTCAAGAACTTTTTAAAGTAATCTACGAAATCAGATCAGTGTTGTTTTTTAATGCAGGATTTTGGCCAATCAAAAGAGCATGGATCCCATACATAGACAACAAACACAGACACTATTATGGAAGCCAAAAAGTAGTTACTTATAAGAGTCTGATATAGCTGTCGTCTGAGAGGCACTGCAAGAGACAAATAGAGAGGTGGATGAATGCTCGTAGTCAACCATTGGACTGGGCACAAAGTCCTCAATGGAGGAATTAAAGAAAGGACTGAAGGAGCTGAAGGATTTTCAACCCATACAAAGAATAACAATTCAACCAAATAGAACCCTCAGACCTCTTAGGGTTCTAAACTACCAACCAAAGAATACACATGGAGTGACTCATGGCTCTAGCAGCATATGTAGCAGAGGATGGCCTTGTCAGGCAACAATGGGAGGAGAGGCCTTTGGTCCTGGGAAGACTCAATGCCCCAGTGTAGGGGAATGCCAGGGCAGGAAGGCTGCAGTGGGTGGGTGGGTGGGTGGGGGAGCACCTTCATTCAAGCAGGGGAGGAAGAATGGGATAGGGATTTTTGTAGGGGAAACCTGGGAAAGGTATAACATTTGAAATGTGAATGAATAAAATATCTAATAAAAAATAGCCCCCCCCCAAAAGCATGGATAAACCATCAGTGTCCATATGATTAATGAATAATTTGTCTCTTCTATAGCCACTATACACCACTGCAATAACTTTTAAATATAAATTGGAGCCTAGACAGTCTCCATCTCGACCCTGAGCTGGCACTGTCTCACAGCTATCGGACCCAGAACCTGCCAGCAGAGAGCTCGTCTGCCTAGAGAGCTCTCCTTTTTAAGCCTGCAGCTAGATAGGACCTCACATTCTCTACACTGACAATCCAAAGAGAGATCCACTGGGAGAGCACAGGCTGTGGGAGCCACAGGAATGTCTAGTCCCTTCAGGTCCCCATCTATACCTAAAGTTGGGGCTGTCCCACAGATCTCAGACCCAAAACCTGTCCTGAGAGAGATGGTCTCACAGTAGCCCTCTAACTTCTAAGATCATAAGCTCACAGGGCCACAGGAGGGACAAGCTCCAGTCAGAGACAGCAAGACCAATTGAAATAAGAGATAATCAGATGGCAAGAGGCAAGCACAAGAACCTAAACAACAGAAACCAAGAATATTTGGCATCATCAAAATCCAGTTCTCCCCTCACAGCTAATACTGGATATTCCAAAACACTAGGAAAGCAAGATTTTGATTTAAAATCACAACTCATAATGATGTTACAGGACTTAAAGAAGGACATAAATAACTCCCTTAAAGAAATACAAGTGGGCACTCAAGGGGCAGGTCCCCTGCGGTCCAGGCACTGCCTGGATCTGAAGGCATGGTATCAAAAGCTCCCTGCACCCAAATCCCAAGGGAGAGACAGCTAAACCTTCAGAGGGGCAGACATGCCTGGGAAGCCAGAGGAGATTACACTGTACCCACATTTCTGACTCCAGAGGAAAACACCTAATGCCATCTGGGAGGTCTTGAGAAAAGGCTGCGCAGGCCCTCCTGGTAGCCGCAGTCACAGAAAACTCAAAAGCAGCCCCCCACAAGCAATTTGAGCTGCGGGACCACAGGTAAGACCAATTTTTCTGCTCCATGCAACCTGCCTGGTGGACTCAGGACACAGACCCACAGGAACAGCTGAAGGAAGACAGGAAAGACTACATGCCCTAAAGCAGAAAATTCTGTTCCCATAACTGGCTGAAACAAAACAGGAAAACAGGTCTACAGCACTCCTGACACACAGGCATACAGGACGGTCTAGACACTGTCAGAAATAGCAGAACAAGGTAACACCAGAGACAACCTGATGGCGAGAGGCAAGCGCAGGAACCCAAGCAACAGAAACAAAGACTACATGGCACCATCACAGCCCAATTCTCCCACCAAAGCAAACACTGAATATCCAAACACATCAGAAAAGCAAGATCTGGATTTAAAGTCACATGTGATCATGATGATGGAGGACTTCAAGAAAGGCATAAAGAACTCCCTTAGAGAAACTGAGGAAAACATAAATAAACAAGTAGAAGCCTATAGAGAGGAATCACAAAAATCCCTGAAAAAAATTCCAGGAAAACACAATCAAACAGGTGAAGGAATTAAAAATGGAAACAGAAACAATAAAGAAAGCACAAAGGGAGACAACCAGGGATATAGAAAACCAAAAAAGAGACAGGGAGCCGTAGATACAAGCATCACCAACAGAATACAAGAGATAGAAGAGAGAACCTCAGGAGCAGAAGATTCCGTACAAATCATCGATACAACTGTCAAAGATAATGAAAAATGGAAAAAGCTACTGGTACAAAACATACAGGAAATCCAGGACTCAATGAGAATTTCAAACCTGAGGTTAATAGGTATAGAAGAGAGTGAAAACTCCCAGAAGGACCAGTAAATACCTTCAATAAAATCATAGAAGAAAACTTCCATAAACTAAAGAAAGAGATGCCCATAAACACACAAGAAGCTTACAGAACTCCAAATAGATTGGACCAGAAAAGAAACTCCTCCCATCACATAATAGTCAAAACACCAAATGCACAAAAGAAAGAAAGAATATTAAAAGCAGAAAGGGAGAAATGTCAAGTAACATATAAAGGCAGACCTATCAGAATCACACCAGGCTTCTCACCAGAGACTATGAAATTCAGAAGATCCTGGACAGATGTCATACAGACCCTAAGAGAAGACAAATGCCAGACCAGGTGACTGTATCCAGCAAAACACCCAATTAACATAAATGGAGAAACCAAGATATTCCATGACAAAAGCAAATTTACACAATATATTTCTAAAAATCCAGCCCTACAAAGGATAATAAATGGCAAAGCCCAACATAAGGAGGCAAGCTACACCCTAGTAAAAGCAAGAAACTAATTGTCAAGTCAAGAAAACAAAGAGAAGACAAGCACACAAACATAATCTCACATAAAAACATGAATATAACACAAAGCAACAATGACTATTCCTTAATATCTTTCAACATCAATGGACTCAATTCCCCAATAAGAAGACACAGATTAAAAAACTGGATAAACAATGAGGACCCAACATTTTGCTGCCTACAGAAAGCACACCTCAGAAAAAATACAGACACTACCTCAGAGTGAAAGGCTAGACAACAACTTTCCAAGCAAATGGTCTGAATAAGCAAGCTGGAGTAGCCATTTTAATATCGAATAAAATCGATTTTCATTAAAAGTCATCAAAAAAGATAAGGAAGGACACTTCATATTCATCAAAGGAAAAATCCACCAAAATGAACTCTCAATCCTAATTATCTATGCTCCCAATAAAAGGGCACATAAAAAAAACCTTACTAAAGCTCAAAGCACACATTGCACCTCACAAAATAATAATAGGAAATTTCAACATCCCACTCTCATCAATGGACAGATCATGGAAACAGAAATTAAAGAGAGACATAGACAGACTAAGAGAAGTCATGAACCAAATGGACTTCACAAATATTTATAGAACATTCTATCCTAAAACAAAAGGTTACACCTTCTTCTCACCACCTCATGTTACTTTTTCCAAAATTGACCATATAATTGGTCATAAAACAGGCCTCAAAAGATACAGAAAGATAGAAATAATTCCATGCGTCCTACAAGACCACTAAGGGCTAAAGTTGCTCTCAAATAACAATAAGGAAAGAATGCCCACATATACATGGAAATTGAACAATGCTCTACTCAACGATGACCTGGTCAAGGATGAAATAAAGAAAGAAATTAAATACTTCTTAGAATTTAATTTAATGAAAGCTGTGCTAAGAGGAAACTCATACCTCTGAGTGCCTGCAGAAAGAAGCAGGGGAGAGCATGTATCAGCAGCTTGACAGCACACCTAAAAGCTCTAGAACAAAAAGAAGCAAACACACCCAGGAGGAGTAAAAGGCAGGAAATAATCAAACTCAGAGCTGAAATCAACCAAGTAGAAATAAAAAGGACCATACAAAGAATCAACAGAACCAAAAGTTGGTTCTTTGAGAAATTCAACAAGATAGATAAACCCTTAGCTAGACTAACGAGAGGACACAGAGAGTGTGTCCAAATTAACACAATCAGAAATGAAAAGGGAGAAATATCTGCAGAATCAGAGGAAATTCAAAAAATCATCAGATCGTACTACAAGAGAATATCTTCAGCAAAACTTGTAAATATGGAGGAAATGGACAATTTCCTAGACAGATACCAGGTACCGAAGTTAAATCAGGAACAGATAAATCATCTAAACAACCCCATAACTCCTAAAGAAATAGAAGCAGTCATTAAAGCCCCCCCCCAAAAAAAAGAGCCAGGACCAGATGTGTTCAGTGCAGAATTCTATCAGACCTTCATAGAAGACCTCATACCAATACAATCCAAACTATTCTACAAATTCAAACAAATGGAGCGCTAATAAATTCCTTCTATGAAGCCACAATTACTCTTATACCATAACCACACAAAGACCCAACAAAGAAAGAGAACTTCAGACCAATTTCCCTTATGAATATCGATGCAAAAATACTCAATAAAATTCTGGCAAACCAAATCCAAGGGCACACCAAAACAATCATCTGCCATGATCAAGTAGGCTTCATTCCAGGAATTCGGGGATGGTTTAATATATGGAAAATCATCAACGTAATCTATTATATAAACAAACTGAAAGATAAAAACCACATGATCATTTCATTAGCTGCAGAGAAAGCATTTGACAAAATGCAAGACCTCTTCATTATAAATGTCCTGGAAAGAACAGGAATTCAAGGCCCATACCTAAACATAGTAAAAGCCATATACACCAAACCAGTAGCTAACATTAAATTAATGGAGAGAAACTTGAAGCAATCCCACTAAAATCAGGGACTAGACAAGGCTGCCCACTCTCTCCCTACTTATTCAATATAGTTCTTGAAGTTCTAGGCAGAGCAATCAGAAAACAAAAGGAGGTCAATGGGATACAGATTGGAAAAGAAGAAGTCAAAATATCACTATTTGCAGATGATATGATAGTATATTTAAGTGATCCCAAAAGTTCCACCAGAGAACTACTAAAGCTGATAAACAACTTCAGCAAAGTGGCTGGGTATAAAATTAACTCAAATAAATCAGTAGCCTTCCTCACACAAAAGAGAAATAAGCTGAGAAAGAAATTAGGGAAACGACACCCTTCATAATAACCAAAAATAATATAAAATACCTCGGTGTGACTTTAATCAAGCAAGTAAAAGATATGTACAACAAGAACTTCAAGACTCTGAAGAAAGAATTGAAGAAGACCTCAGAAGATGGAAAGATCCCCCATGCTCATGGATTGGCAGGATTAATATAGTAAAAATGGCCATTGTACCAAAAGCAATCTACAGATTCAATGCAATCCCCATCAAAATACCAATCCACTTGTTCAGGGAGTTAGAAAGAATGATTTCCAAATTCATCTGAATAACAAAAAACTCAGGATAGCTAATACTATCCTCAACAATAAAAGGACTTCTGTGGGAATCACTATCAGTGAACTCAAGCAGTATTACAGAGCAATAGTGATAAAAAAAAAACAAAAAAACAAAAAAACAAAAAACAAAAAACAAAAAACTGCATGGTATTGGTACAGAGAAAGACAGATAGACGAGTGGAATAGAATTGAAGACCCAGAAATGAACCCACACACCTATGGTCACTTGATTTTTGACAAAGGAGCCAAAACCATCCAATGGAAAAAAGATAGCATTTTCAGTAAATGGTGCTGGTTCAACTGGTGGTTAACATGTAGAAGAATGCAGATCGATCCATGCTTATCACCCTGTACAAAGCTTATGTCCAGGTGGATCAAGAACCTCCACATCAAACAGATACACTCAAAGTTATAGAAGAAATCTGCAAAGCTTGTATAATGCAAAGGACACTGTTGTTAGGGCAAAACGACAACCATCAGATTGGGAAACGATCTTTACCAATCCTACAACTGATAGAGTGCATATATCCAACATATACAAAGAACTCAAGAATTTAGACTACAGGGAGACAAATAGACCTATTAAAATTTGGGTTCAGAGATAAACAAAGAATTCACAGCTGAGGAATGCCAAATGGCTGAGAAACACCTAAAAAAATGTTCAACATCTTTAGTGATAAGCGAAATGCAAATCAAAACAACCCTGAGATTTCACCTAACACCAGTGGGAATGGCTAAGATCAAAAACTCAGGTGACAGCAAATGCTGGCGAGGATGTGGAGAAAGAGGAACATTCCTCCATTGTTGGTGTGATTGTAGACTGTTACAACTCTTCCGGAAATCTGTCTGGAGGTTCCTCAGAAATTCGACGTTGAAGTACCTGAGGAGTAGAAGCTATACCTCTGTTGGGCATATACCCAAAGATGCCCCAACATATATCAAAGACACATGCTCCACTATGTTCATAGCAGCCTTATTTATAATAGCCAGAACCTGGAATGAACCCAGATGCCCTTCAACAGAGGAATGAATACAGAAAATGTGGTACATCTATATAATGGAATATTACTTAGCTGTCAAAATCAATGACTTTATGAAATTCATAGGCAAATGGATGGAACTGGAAAATATCATCCTGAGTGACATAACCCACTCACAGAAAAACACACATGGTATGGACTCATTGATAGTGGCTATTAGCCCAAATTCTTGAATTACCCTAGATGCACAGAACACATGAAACTCAAGAAGGATGACCAAAATGCAAATGCTTCACTCCTTCTTTAAAAGGGGAACAAGAATACCTTTGCAGGGAATAGGGAGGCGAAGTTTAGAACAGATGCAGAAGGAACACCCATTCAGAGCCTGCCCCACATGTGGCCCATACATATACAGTCACCAAACTAGATAAGATGAATGAAGCAAAGAAGTTTATGCCTATGGGAACTGAATGTAGATCTCTCCTGAGAGACACAGTCAGAATACAGTAAATACATAGGCAAATGCCACCGTTAAACCACTTAACTGATTATGGGAACCCCATTGAAGGAATCTTAGAAAGGACTGAAAGAGCTTGAAGAGGCTTCAGACCCCATATGGACAACCATGCCAACCACCCAGAGCTCCCAGGGACTAA
This sequence comes from Rattus rattus, assembly GCF_011064425.1. Classification (NCBI taxonomy): domain Eukaryota; kingdom Metazoa; phylum Chordata; class Mammalia; order Rodentia; family Muridae; genus Rattus; species Rattus rattus. The sequence continues at coordinate 50,154,228 of NC_046164.1, read as the reverse complement.
GCCACTACCCAAAGACTATACATGGAGTGACCCTGGAGTCCAACTGCATAGGTAGCAATGAATACCCTAGTAAGAGCACCAGTGGAAGGGGAAGCTCTTGGTCCTGCCAATACTGAACTCACAGTAAACGTGATTGTTGGTGGGAGGCAGGTAATGTGTGGAGGATGGGGAGGGGAACACCCATAGAGAAGGGGAAGGGGAGGCGTTAGGGGGATGTTGGCTGGAAAACAGGAAGGGGAATAACAATTGAAATGTAAATAAGAAATACTCAAGTTAATAAAGATGAAAAAAAAAGAAATTCAAGTGAACACAGGTAAACAGGTAGAAACACTTATAAATAGGAAAGACAAAGATCCGTTAAAAAAAATTACAAGAAAACACTACCAAACAGGTGAAGGAATTGAACAAAATCATATAGGTTCTAAAAATGGAAGTTGAAACAATAAAGTAATCACAAAGGGAGAGAACCCTGGAGATATAAAATTAACTGAAACAAATCATTAGCCTTCCTCTACGGAAATGATAAATAGGCTGAGAAAATAATTAGGGAAATGACACCCTTCACAATAGCCAGAAATAATATAAAATACCTCAATGTGTCTCTAACCAAGCAAGTGAGGGATTTATGACAACAACTTCAAGTCTGTGAAGAAAGAAATAGAAGAGATCTCAGAAGATTGAAAGATCTCTCACGTTCATGGATTGGCAAGATTAATATTGTAAAAATATCCCTCTTCTAAAAGCAATCTACAGAGTCAATGCAATCTCCAACAAAATCCCATCTCAATTCTTCATTGAATTATAAAGAGCAATTTGCAAATCCATTTGGAAAGGCAAAAAACCCAGAATAGTGAGAACTATTCTCAACAATAAAAGAAATTTTGGTGGAATCACCATCCTTGAACTCAAGCTATATTACAGAGCAATTGTGAAAAAAACTGTATGATATTGGTCTAGAAACAGGCAGGTAGAAAAAAAGAATAGAATTGAAGACCCAGAAATGAACCCACACATCTATGGTAACTTGATCTTTGACAAAGGATCTAAAACTATCTAGTGAAAAACAAAAGCATTTTCAGAAAATGGTGCTAGGTCTACTAGAGATCAGCATGTAGACGAATGCAAATCAATCCATTCTTTTTGCCTTGTACAAAGCTCAAGTCCAAGTGGATGAAAGACCTCCACATAAAACCAGAAACACTGAAACTAATAGAAAAGAATGTATGGAAGACCGTTGAACACATAGGCAAAAGGAAAAATTTCCTGAAATGAACATAAATGACTCATGCTCTAAGATCAACAGTAGACAAATGGGACCTCATAAAATTGCAAAGCTTCTGTAAGGCAAAGAATAGTGTCTATAAGGCAAAATGGCCAACAAATTGGCAAAAATGTCTTTACCATTCCTACATCAGAGACAGGGATAATATCTAATATATACAAGAACTCAAGAAGTTAGACTCCAGAGAATCAAATAACCTTATTGAAAAATGGTGTACAGAGCTAAACAAATAATTCTCAGCTGAGGAATACCAAAAGGCTGAGGAGCATCTAAAGAAGCGTTCAAAATCCTTAGTCATCAAGGAATTACAAATCAAAACAGCCCTGTGATACCCACCCCCAACACCAGTCAGAAGGGCAAAGGTAAAAAGAAAACCTCAGGTGACATCAGATGTCGGCAAGTATGTAGAGAAATAGGAATGCTCCTCCATTGTTGGTGAGACTGCAAGCTGGTATGACTGCTCTGGAAATCTGTCTGGAGGTTCCTCAGAAAACTGGACATAGTACTACCTGAGGACCCAGCAATACCACTCCTGCATATACTCTCAAAAGATGCTCCAACATATAACAAGGACACGTGCTCCACTATGTTCATAGCAGCCTTATTTATAATAGGCAGAAGCTGGAAAGAACCCAGATGCCCTTCAACAGAGGAATGGATACAGAAAATGTGGTACATTTAAACAATGGAGTACTATTCAGCTATTAAAAACAATGACTACATGAAATTCTTAGGCAAATGAATTAAATTAGAAAATATTGCCCTGAGTGAGGTAACCTAGTCACAAAAGAACACACAAGCTATGCACTCACTGATACATGACTATTAGCCCAAAACCTTGGAAGACCTAAGGAAAAAAAAATCACAGATCATATAAAGCTCAAGAAGAAGGAAGACTAAAATGTGGGTGCTTCATTCCTTTTCAGAAGGGAGAACAAAATACCCACCTGAGGAAATACAGGAACAAACAATGGATCAGGGACTACAGAAAAGGTCATCAAAAGACTGTCCCACCTGGGAATCTATCCCATATGCAGCCACCAAACCCAGTCATTATTGCTGATGTCAAGAAGAGCTTGCTGACAGGAGCCCTATATGGGTGTCTCCTGAGAGGTTTTGTCAGAGCTTTACTGATACAGATGAGGATGCTTGCAGTTAACCATTGGACTGAACAATGGAATCCAATTGGAGGAGTTAGAGAAAAGACTGAATGAGCTGAAATGGTTTGCAGCACCATAGGAAGAACAACAGTATCAACCAACCAGATGACAACAGACTTCCACGGACTAAACCACCAACCGATGTTTACACACAGAGGTACCCATGACTCCAGCCACACATGTAGCAGAGGATGGCATTGTGCAGCATCAATAGGAGGAAAAGCCCTTGGTCCTGTGAAGGCTTGTTTCCCCAGTACAGAGTAATGCCAGAGAGTTGAGTTTTGAGTGGTTGGTTGTGAGTGGGAGCATGCTCATAAAAGCAGGTCAAGGGAGGAGGGGGCATGGAATAGGGGGGAGTGTTGATAACATTTGAAATGTAAATACATAAAATATCCAAGTAAAAAAAATTAAAAAGAAGTTGGACCTAGAGATCAGTTTTTCATGGAATCCATTATATAAATGGCTTGACCTATGTAAGTTTTGTGCAGGTAAACATATCTGCTGTCAATCATAATTACAATTTCCTTGTCATGTTTAGATAATAGCACTTTATGGTAATCTATATTATTCTTTCTGTCCTAGTCAATGGTTTATTACTGTGAAGAAACAAGAAGAGCATGGATACTTTTGGAAAAGTAAGCACATAATTGTATTGCTTACAGTTTCAGACATTTAGCCCCTTATCTTTATGGCTTCCACATGGCAGCATGCAGACAAATGTGCCTCAGAGTTCTCCTTCAGGATCCACAGGCAACATGAAAAGTAATATTCAGAGACAGGCTTGGGCTTTGAGATGTTGAAGTTCACCTTCGGCGCCATACTCTTCCAGTAACTCTATATCTACTTCCATGAAGTCATGCTTCCTAACTGTTCTCAAGTAGAGCCAATTCCCTATGACCAAGAATTCAAATATGTGAGCCTCTGAGGGCCAACCTTATTCAAACCACCAAATGCTTATTTCAGTATTATTGAAAATTGAGAGCCCTCATATCTCTCTCTGTGCTATCACTCTCCTACATTTAAATATCCTACCTAGGGTACCATGATTTAATTGACCACAAAAATTTTTTTTAATGACTTCTTTTTTATAACCTACTGCAAAGTCGTCATTTTTGTATAAAACCTTTTGGAAAATCCTGGGATAACCATTAACTAAACCCTTCATAGTTTAGAGAATTTGACTTGAAATTAGATAAATGTCAAAATATGAGACTGTGTGAGTATGAAAATAAGCCGAAATCCTATCAAACTATGTTGCTTCAGAATAAGTTAATTGACATTTCCATTATTAAAATATTTTTTCCAGTAGTTCAACAGAGTGCTAGGCATAATGGTGTCAAATATAATTAGATGTCGATTCTGTCAAATCTATAATTAATAATAATAATAAAAAACAGCCATGCTTGTTCATTTCCTATTTCAGTACCTATTTAATTTTAATTTCCAAAGTAACTCAGAAGTTAGGCATTATTCCTCAGTTATATTGGAGGAAACTTTCACTAAATGTCATAACTGAGTTTTATATCTGGTACATTGTTGTATGACTGGTTTACTTACAGTTAGTATTTGGGAAAGGTAGTGTTGCTATATCTAGTAGTCAAAAGGAGAATGGCAATCATTTATTCAGAAGCCGCATACCACTTTTCTTGATATAAAACAGATTCTCTGTCTCTTCCCACATATATAATGATCCTTCGTTGAGAGGGACACATATCAATCAGGGTTTCTCAGGAAATCAAAACTGCTTCAGAATTTACAAAGGGAAGAGGTTCAATAAGTGAAATTACTTGTTTTAGGAAAACATGGAAAGAGCTAGAAAAGAAAAATGTCAGAGAAAATTGCAAATTCTTTAACAATCAGAAAGTTTTTGAATTTGACAGCAACTCTTTTAGAACTGCAGTTGCCTATAGCACTAGTGAAATGTGTATGTGAAAGCTTGAAGCTACTCAGAACTTCTCTTCCACCACAAGTATCTCTTCCCATGCTTTCTGATATTCAGAATTAAACTCTGAACTCTGAAATTGGAGAAGAAAAGTATAACTTTTATATGCTGTCCTTTTGTTACAGAGAGACAGGTTAGGAAAGGAATTTGCAAGTTATCAAAGAGACAAATAATACTGGAAACATAAACAAAAACAAAATTCCTAGTGACTGCAAACCTACAAAATTCTGAGTTCTTGGGGAGATCTCTTATAAGTGCCCCTTGTGATTAAGTGTCATGCCAACTAGAAGAACCAACCTACTCCTTGCTCAAGAAAATGATATGTAATATTTTCAAATTTTTAAAGGAGAATAGAGAACTCTAAGTTGCCATGATCTATAAAAACTGTTGAATCCTGTGGATATAAAACATGAATTACATAATCATGGTTGCCACACTGATGCTCCTTTGTGCTTTCTCCTATTTGATTTTCTCTATGACATGTGCTTTCTCCTTTGTTGATGCTTCTGATCCAAGACTAACAAGATGAACTGTCCTGTGATAGCAAGTTTCATTTACAGCACCTCCTACTGGAGCAATTCAAACCCCTGAAATCAATTTTCACATATTTTGGACATGTTTCTTTAGTTCTTAGAGCAGTATAATACATTAATAAATTTAACATTTTCTGAAGATAGTGGTCGCTAATCAATTTTTGTTTTATTCATGTGAAAGTTTCTTCTTATTTTCCTTAGATGTAATTTCTTTTTTAATTAATTAATTTGTATTAATCATTACATTTGCTTGCATCTAAAATGATATCCCACTTCCTGTTTACCCCTCCACAAGCCACCCATTTCACAACCTGCCTCTCCTCCCTCCCTTTTGCTTCTATGAGTGTGCTCCCCAACCCATTCACTCTCTTCCACCTCCACCGCTCCAGGATCCCCCTACAAAGTGGATTCAAAGTGGATGATGGAGCCCCCTCCCAAAGGCTATTGTCTGCTTCCCATGTCTCTGGAGCCATGGATCCCTGCCTTTGCACTCCTTGGTTGGTGATCTAGTCCCTGGGGACACTGTGTGGTACGACCAGCTGATATTCTTCCTATGAGGTTGCAAACTCCTTAGCTCCTCTGGTTGTTCTGTAAGCTCCCCAACCTGGGTCCCTGAACTCAGTCCAATGATTGGCTCCAAGCGTCCACATTTATTTTGGTCAGTTGCTGGCTGAACCTCCCAAGGAACAATCATACCAAGTTCTTGCCAGCAAATACTTCTAAGCCTGGTGGTAATGGTCCTCACTTTGCTGAACTTGGCTCTTCTGCCATGTTCCAGACACTCTTGCAGCTCCAGCTTATCATTCATAGTGGATGCCAATGGCCTGTTCATGCCAGGAAGGTTACCCCAGAAGTAACGGGCCCTGTGTGCAGCAGACACTTCTTTGGCGTCAATCATCACGCCGTTAGACTCAAGAAATCGCGAGATGTCCCTCTTGTCACTAACGCCCATGGCCACCACCTTCTCAAAGAGCCAGAAGAAGGGGTGATCATCTCCCTCCTTGGGCCGCGCATCATGCAGGAGGTGGTAGAACTCAAAGAAGAGGCTGCCAGTGCCCTTGTAAAGTCCCTTGCGGACAGGGTTGATGATGGAGAGGTCATTGCAAGGACTGCCCCCAATCACCAGATCGTATGGGCCCCACTCCTGGATATGCTTCTGTGTGATGCTGCGGACGTCCCCGTCGAACATGATCTTTCCCTGGTGCTACACCATGCCCACGGTGATGGAGTCCTCGCACACCTCCGAGGCAATGTAGCGGTCCACTTGGATGCCCAGGTCCTTCAGCACCAGGAGCCCTGTAGCAATCCCATCAAATAGAGATAGCACCTGGATGGGCTTCCTCTTCTCAGCTGGCACAGGTGGGTAAACCTTCGGGGGGTCAAATTCCTGGTAGTGGTTATTGGCAAAGAACATCTGGAGTCGAGAAGGCCAGTCCTCCCTTCTCCGCAGTAGCCCACACATGTAGCAGTTCCAGGGGTCTTCCTTAATGGCTGCTTGGGCAGCCCCCGGCCCCACCAAGAGATCCACACACTCCACACAAAAGCACCTGCAGCGGTTGTTGTTCCCACACATGAGCACTTTGCACCCCCAACAGCAGATGGTACAGTAGGACTGGTACCCATCGTCATCGTATTGGTAAGCACACTCCAAGAAGCAGTTCTTAAAGTTCTGGCACATTCCACCAATGAAGAGTGGGTGCTCCAGGGTGACATTGAGGCTCCCACATGAGATACAAATGTCCTCCATGTTTTGGCACTTCTGGCGCACCTCATACATGAGTCGTTCTCTTGTGCGTTCATCAATGATCTCCTTGACCTTGGGTTGTGCTCTTTCTGGGTTTCTTGGCTGGTGGGGGTGGGGCATAAGCAGCTGCCTCAGGCTCCACCCACATGTCGGTGTAAACTTCCTTGTAAGGATTCTTCTCCTCTTCTGGTGGCTCCAGGCCCTTGGGACCAGAGGGCTGGAAGCCGCCAAGGGCCCACCATCTGCTTGTTCTGCACCTCCACAGCCTTGCCAGTGTCACTTTCATCGCTGTCATGACACGCTGGGAACAGCTTCCCTGAACAGCTGCTGGCCACCTGGAGGACTTCGTAGATGGTTTTGCTGTACATGGGCTGCTTGTTGTAGGTGGCCTGGTGGAACTGCAGAAGGAGCTCAGGGGCCTGAGCTTCTCGACACACATCACTGAGAACTTGCCATCTCCGAACCACATGACCCAGCGAGTGCCTTTGGCTGCTCTGCTCTAGCCTGTCATTCACCAAGACACAATTCGGCCTGGCCACCAGGAGAAGCCCCGGAGTTTCCCCCACACCAGCTCTCCAATGCCAAAGCCCTGGCCATCCTCATACTCGGGTTCCTCATCAGCTGCCTTGATAGCATTCTCGTCCCCAGCATCAGCCCCTACTGGCACAGGGGTAGTGGCCACAGTGGAAGATGCAGGGTCCTGGGCTGCTGCACTGCAGGAAGCTGGCCTCCTCCACCTTCTGAGACTCCCCAGAGGCCTGGTTTTCCTACACAGCATTCATTACTGCAATCACCATGGCTTTCTTCTCAGCCCATAAGGCCAGGTGCAGCCCCTCTGCAGTACAGCTCAGATGTTGTGTAAGTTAATTTTATACCCAGACTCTTTGCTGAAGTTGTTTATCAGGCTTAGTAGTTCTCTGGTGGAACTTTTGGGATCACCAAGGTATATTATTATATCATCTGCAAATAGTGATATTTTGACTTCTTTTTTTCCAATTTTGTATCCCTTTGACCTCCTTTTGCTGTGTGATTGTCTGCCTAGAATTTGGAGTACTTTATTGAATAGGTAGGGCAGCCTTGTCTAGTCTCTGGTTTTAATGGGATTGCTTCAAGTTTTTTTTCCGTTTAGTTCAATGTTGTCTACTGGTTTGCTGTATATTGTTTCTACTATGTTTAGGTATGGGCCTTGAATCGCTGATCTTTCCAAGACTTTTAACATGAAGGGGTGTTGAATTTTGTAAAATGCTTTCTCAGCATCTAATGAGATGACCATGTATTTTTTCTTTGAGTTTGTCTATATAGTAGATTACAGTGATGGATTTGCAGATACTGAACCATCCCTGCATCCCTGGGATGAACCTTATTTCATCGTGCTGGATGATTATTTTGATTTGTTCTTAGATTTGGTTTGTGAAAATTTTATTGAGTATTTTTGTCTCGATATTCAATAGGGAAATTGTCATGAAGTTCTCTTTGTTGGGTCTTTGTGTGGTTTAGGTATTAGCATAATTGTGGCTTCATAGAAGTAATTACGTAGTGTTCCTTCTGTTGCTATTTTGTGGAATACTTTTGACAGTACTGGTATGAGGTCCGTCTATGAAGGTCTAATAGAATTCTGCACTAAACCCATCTGGTCCTGTGCTTTTTTGCTCATTGGGAGACTTCTATAAACTGCTTGAATATCTTTAGGTGTTATGGGATTGTTTAGATGGTTTATCTGATCCTGATTTAACCATTGTACATGGTATCTCTCTAAAAAAAATTTCCATTTCATCCAGATTTTCCAGTTTTCTTAAATATATGCTTTTGTAGTGGGATCTGATGATTTTTTTGAATTTCCTCAGATGCTGTTGTTATGTCTCCCTTTTCATTTCTGATTTTGTTAGTTTGGATGAGTGCTTAGTCTGGCAGAGGGTGTATGCATCCTGTTGATTTTCTCAGAGAACCAATTCCTGGTTTTGTTTATTCTTTGTACAGTTATTTTTGTTCCTATTTAGTTGATTTCAGCCCTGAATTTGATTATTTCTTCATGTCTAATCCTCTTGGGTGTATTTGCTTCTTTTTGTTCTAGAGCTTTTAGGTGTTCTGTAAAGCTGCTGATATATGCTCTCCCCGGTTCCTTTTTGGAAGCACTCAATGCTATGAGTTTTCCTCTTAACACTGCTTTCATTTTTTCCCATACCTTTGGGTATGTTGTGCCTTCATTTTCATTAAATTCTAAAATGTCCTTAATTTCTTTCTTGATCAAGTCGTCATTGAGTAGTGCATTGTTCAGCTTCCACGTGTATGCAGGTTTTCAAGAGTTTTTGTTGGTATAAAGGACCAACCTTAGTTAGTAGTGATCTGATAGAATCCATGGTATCATTTTAATTTTCTTGTATCTGTTGATGCCTTTTTTGTGACCAATTATATGTTCAGTTCAATAGAAGGTACCATGAGGTTCTGCAATGAAGGTACAGTCTTTTAGGATGAAATGTTCTGTAGATATCTTTTAAATCCATTTGGTTCCTAACTTCCATAAGTTTCTTTATGTCTCTGTTTAGTTTCTGTTTTCATGATCTGACCATTGCAGAAAGTGGGGCGTTGAAGTTTCCCACTATTATTGTGTGAGGTACAATGTGTGCTTTGATCTTTAGTAAGGTTTCTTTTGAAACCTTTTGTAAGGTACCCTTGCATTTGGAGCATAAATATTCAGCATTGAGAGTTCATCTTGGTTCTCTCTTCAATCACTTGTATTCTGTTGGTGATGCTTGTATAAAGATTGGGTGATTGGAAGGAGGTGCAGATTCTTAGAATTTGGAAAAAGTAAGAAAGAAAGAGGATAATAGTAATGTAAAATATGTTTATGTATTTTTTAATAAAAGGTAAAATACATAAGTGAAGTAGAAGTGAATACACAACTATATTTTCAACTGTCTTAAAAAAAAAGTACAACAGAGATTCACCTCAAATGGCGATTGAAAACTTTCTATCAATCAAGTTAAAGCTCTACACATTTTACATGAACAAAGATAATATAATATTGAACTCTCTTAGTTTTATTTACAAGCTCTCAAGACTTCCAATTTTGAGCAAATATTTGGCAAGCTAGGCTGTAATATGAGTAAACATTTCAAGAATATCTAAAGCAATGGTACAAGTCAAGTGGGAAGTGAACTTCTCAACCTTGATAGCCACCCCAACATGGAAACACAGGGGAAATAATATACGTATATTGATAATGAATGTTACTACCTGCCTATTCTCCTTTAAGGGGTTATATGTATTTTTATAGAGATAGATATCCAGCTCATATTTGTCCATACTTTATCTTTCCATTTTTATATGATATTCTTCTTTGAACTCAGTGTTTAAAATATCAATTTTATATATTTAAATAAATATCAGTTTTAAAATATTAATGTATAGAAAAGAAAGGAGAAAAGAAAAACTAATACTGCATTTTCAATTTTGCCAATGTAGCAATTTAATTTTATTTATGAATTCAAAATTTAAATAGTGTTTATATGAAATATTGAATTGGTTAATTCTTATGTCGAATTATTGACGCTTATCTATACTTTTTATATTTCTTGGGTAGAGTATGCACTTTATCATAAATATTGACTAATTACTTGTAATAATAAGTACATTTTTAAACAATATATAAAAATTTAACATATTATAGTGAGCATACAGGAGTAACACGATTATGTTTATTAGCCTCTTCTATATTAGAAATATAAAGAATACATTAGACATATTTAATCTTTTGGGCCCATGCATATTAAAAGTGATATCAAAGTAATATTTTTGTATCATGTAGGGAATGTGTTGTAGTCTATAGAATTCATTTAGATCTTTAATATGTCAGACTGCATTTTCTTTTAAGAAGAGTTTAAAGTTCAGTCTCTAACTTTCCATGAAAAGCAGTTTGTTATTTAAAGATTTTATATGTATTTACAAACTCTGTATATTATGCATAAATATTCAGAGGATATAAATATATGTACATTTAGTTCCTCGGCTACAGGATTTTAGATGAGTTTACTGTATATGTGCATTATTTATTCAGGTTGCATCATCTCTACATTTTAAACTGAGATTGGAATATAAAAAGTGCTTTCTAAACAAATAATAGTATAATAATATACAGCGATTCCAAAATAGCTTTGTGAAACTTGGTACCAAATGGATATACAATATATATATATATATATATATATATATATGTGTGTGTGTGTGTGTGTGTGTGTGTGTGTGTGTGTGTAATAAATATAGTCAGTAAAATTAATTCATTATATTGTATTAGTAAAGGTACGGATGTACCTTAGAATGATTTTTAAAGACTACCACTAATAAGATAAAGAGATATTATAGGTCAATATTTTATCCAAAGAAGATGAAAATTAGCTAACAGTAAATGAAAGCATGGTCCGCTTTACAAATTAACAAAAATGAAAGGTATGGAAATCCATGGCTACTAGAGTAATTTTATGGAAAGAATAAGAGATCATGAAAGTAGATTAGTACATGGAGAGTTTTCTACTTTATTAACCACAGCATTTAGAATGTGATAATCATTAATCATGTGTCTTCCACATACTGTATTTTCAAAAGTGATTAATTTTGAGAATGAATTTATTAGTATTTTAAGTTATATACAGACTATTAAAATAGATTTGTTTTGGATGAAAATCTAATGTAATATTGACTTTATTGAACTAGTATTTGTGAAAACGTTTAGTGTATTGAATATTCTATTGCTTAGCCAACTTCTCTTGAAGAAATTTCCAGAGAAATTACCTTTTCCCTGATTTATTAGTTCTTCGTTGTGCCTTGGGAGAGGCAATTTACCTTTCAACTATGAAGAACTTGCTTTGAGAAAGTATTTTACTCATTCTCACTCCCTAGAAGATTGAGCCAGATTTAAGGAAATTACATTTTATTTTTAGCAAGTGAGGGTCAGATGTACCCAACACCATGCACCTTTTGCACGGATTATCTATTTTATCTAAATCATCTTGCTTGCCACATGTGAAATTTCTATATCTGCCATGACATGGGATCTTTAAATAATCTCAGGAATTCACCCCACTATTTGGTCTGCATATATAGAAAATGAGTTGTTAAGTCATCTATTTCCATGCTTGCTAATTACTGACCAATGAATTCAATAATATTTGTCATTATTACACATTCCACACTAATGGAGTAGCTTCAAACGGATGATTCCATCTAAGATTGATAACAGTTCTTTGAAATGAGACTGGACAAAAGTAAATGATTTTTTTTTCTTTCTACCTGATCTGAGGATAGAACCTTGGTTTAAATTCAGAAATCTTGGTTACAGATTAGTACTGCTGTAAAGACCATTAAAGGTTTTTTTCTGGAATACCTAGGAAAGACAAAAAAGTAGCAACTAGCAATGTCTGTGATTAATGGCAACATTTTAAAATCTGGAGAAACAAAGCCAGTTTACAGCTTACAGAGGCCTGAGATTTAATCGAATTTCAGAAGTGTTAATGCAAACAAAATAAGTAGTTCCTGATGGTATATGCCTGCAATTTCACTTCCAAACCAACCTGGAATACATAAATTATACCTCTAAAATATATAACGCTAAGTATATAAGTCAAATATTATCGACAGGAGATTTATTTCCACTTACACTTAGATCTCACCCACATTCACTCACTTATCCATTAAGTCTTCAGTGAGGAAGTGAGCACAATATTATTGTAATCTTTTATTTTAGCATCTCATACATCAAGCATATTTAGTTACTCCCAGTATATCACACAATACTGAAATGTAAATATTCCATTAAAAAGTAAGGTGTCTTTGCACATTAAGGTGGCAATGAGAGGTGCCCAAGTAAGTCTAAAACATTATTCAGGCGGCTAGCAATCAATTGTGGGAGGAAATGATTGTGTGCACTTGTGTACACATTATATGTAAACCATACTGACAAACTAAGCAAAAAACACAGATACTTGGTTCACTTTAAAAATGACAGATGGACTTGAAGAGGAAAAGGAAATGATTTTTTCAGTCTAATCTAAAATATTTCTTTTACAAAACTGTTTGCATTTGCAAATTCTTGTTTGATTTAAATTTGTCATTATACTTTTATTTTGAATTTTTCTTTTATATAATCAAATTGTGCTTTAATGCTATAAAATTTGGTCTCAGAGCATTAGAAAATACATACATATGACATGAGTTCTCAATCACTAAATTATTAAATTAAAACATTAACATATAATTTAACATAATATAATACAATGGCATTTTAAGATTATACGTTTTTCCATTTGACATTAAACATCACACATAATTCTCAATAATAGTAGCTTTATAACCAGAGATGATAAAGATACAGAATAGCTGTAAGGATCCAAGACTTTACAAATCACAAAACTAACTTTAAACATTTACTAATCCTTGCCTTCCACAGACCTTTGACAATAAATTGAATTGTAGAACACCAAAGATAGTAATTTATCTTATTTTGTTGAGAAATTGAATTATGTAATTTGATTGGAAATACTTGGGACTATCTGTACAGTCCTTAAGAGTCACCATGAGTATTGTATATTAGAGCATGGTGGCTGGAAATAAAAGGCCTTCTTCTTATTTTGTTTTGTTCTCATCAGGGATGGCTTTGCCCATCTTTTTCTTGGTGAGCATCATGTACATGTCAAGGTTAAATCCCAAAGTGTTCTTCTGTATGGTCTGCATATATATATGCTGCCAGTCTGGTTCCTACAAGCCTACAGCCATTGCTTGCATTTTATTTTATATTCGTAGGAAAAATATAACTTACTCAGTTTTATGTTTTAAATAATTATGCCTACTGTATATTAGGACTATAACTAGAAATAAATTATTGCATAGATTTTAACTATTATATTTATATACATGTATAAAAATGTGAAAAAGAATTCAATGAAAGTGCAAAAAATCAAAAGAAAAAATGTGAATTTATCTAAATACCACTACCGTTATAGATAAGTCATATATCAATCTAATATTACTAAAAGTTAACTTGGCGTTAAAAAGACGTACGAGTGACACCCACACACCCACACACAAACACACACACACGTACACAAACATATATTATTTAATTTCATCACATAGATAAACTAAATGCAAATAATTTTATGAACATAAATGACAAGACAGAAAGCAAACAACAAAACATCAAAATGATGTGCTTAGAGATTAATTTTGGTTTGCGTATTACATATTCAAGTGACAATTATAATTAATCTTTAGTAATAAAATACCTGGTAACCAAAAGACTGCAGGTTCAGTATATTGCTTTAGTGTGATCAGTGAAAACCATGCTTAACGCAGTTTTAACAACAAACATCATCATTACTAAAATTTACTTTCTGATGTTTTAAAAAATAATCCTCGCTCAGGTTGTTATTTTCTACTAGACTGAGCATGGGGACCCCAATGGAGGAGTTAGGGAAAGGACTCAAGAAGTTCAAGGGATTTGCAACCCCATAGGAAAAACAACAATATCAACCGACCAAACCCCCCCAGAGCTCCCAAGGACTAAACCACCAACCAAAGAGTACCCATGGGTCCAGCTGTAGCAGAGGATGGCCTTGTCCGGCATCAATGGGTGGAAAGGCCCTTGGTCCTGTGCAGGCTTGTTGGTTCAGTGTTGAGGAATGCCATGGAGGTAAGTTGGGATTGGGTGGGTGGCTGGGTGAAGGAGCACCCTCATAGAGTAGGGCGAGGGAGGATAAGATAGGGGATTTCCAGAGGGAAACCGGGAAAGGGGAAAACATGTGAATTGTAAATAAATAAAATATCCAATTAAAAAAATAATCCTTAGATTTGGAAAACTTCTTGACATTTTGATGATGACATATTTATCATTTGGGGTCAACAAGTGAGAACCTGGAGGCAAGTGCTAAAATACCTTATTGTTTTGTGATTTATTAGCAAAAATTAAGTGATTTTTCTTTATTCTTTAATTTTTTTTTTTTACAGTTTAGTCGTTATTTCCCTCCCGGTTGTCCACCCTCTGACTATTCCTCCTCCCCGATCCCCAAGATGGTGTCTCCACTCCCCACCCCACCTCATCAGACCTCCCACTCCCTGTGGCCTCAAGTCTCTCAAGAGTTAGCTGCATCTTCTCTCACTAGGGCCAGACCAGGCACTCCTCTGCTGTAACTATGTCGGGGGCCTCATATTAAGTGAAATATTTTGAATGTACAATGAAAATAAATTCACAGGATAGTGCTGAAGGTCAATTTAAGTACTATTTATTGAATATAGAACTGTTGTATTTCTTTTCAGAGATATCACACAAATAATTGAGAAGAGAGACAAAGGGAAAACCATACCTTGTAATGTGCACAAGCATTAGGGCATGGGCTTGCACTCCAGAGTGCATAAATATCACATGTGGTGGCGTGCACTTGTAGTCTCAATCCTGAGGAAGTGCAACAGGTTCCCTATGGTTCCTTTGCCTTTGTAGCTGAGTAGGCAAAACTTAGGTCCCAGTGAGAGGTCTTATCTCTGCACATGGCAGAATAATGTACTATATGACCTCTGCCTTCTGTTCATATGCACCCAGAGAATATCTTTCCACATCAAAAATTGTATTCAAAATTTATATTTCTTTTACTATGCATGTAAAGAATATTAGTATGAGTTTTTTGAATACTATAGGGTTATAATTCTATAACCTGAAGATTATTCAAGATCCTTAAGAACATATAAGCACCATAGTATTTAGAGCTAAAGTTATAGTTATATATCCATGCATATAAAGGTATATGACAGAGAAACATAAGGTAACTTAGAAGAAAAATGCTAGATAGTAATAATGCTTCAGAGACTTACTGGAGAGTTGCTGTATTCTAAGATTCAAGTTAAAATGATCAAAAGAAATCACCCAGACAACTTATTCCTACAGGGCACTGTACTTGAGAAAATAAAACCGTACTTATATTTTAGCTCTCTGGTAAGGAATAATCTATATGCAAGGTGAACTGGGTCCAGTAATTTGGGTTCCTGTTTTTACTTTAGTTGGCAGTGGTGATAAAACTGATTTCTACTTGGCTGCTAGACTGAAGGCACTCCCTACAGTGTATAAGTTTACATCCAACATGAATTTTAGTTTATATTTGTTCACTCTTTCTCCTATAACGATCCTGTAGTCTACCAGAAACTCGTGTCCACTTCACTTTAATTTACGCAATTGGAGATAATTTCTCATTTCTTCAATTGATAATTGTAACCATAACTTACTCTTAACATATTTCCAATAAAACTCACTTGGCATTTTGTGTCTACCCTTGATCTGATGAATTCTTTTCTATTAGTTTCTCTCAGTCTTCATTTCTACTTAAGATTATAAGGATAAATAGACTTGTTTTATTTTCATTTAAAAATTGAATTCATAGAACATTTATGGCAAATAGTCTATGTTCAAAATAATTCTTTAATTTTAGTGGTGTTGATTAAAAGTAATACACACATAATACTACACACAGACACACACACTGCACTACAGACAGACACACGCACACACACTACACACACACACATGCACACACATACATATTTTCATTACACAGCATCCTCAAGTCATAAAAGTAGAGAGCTGATAAACAATTTTACTACTCAAAATAGAGCCTGATTCCCAGCAACCACAAACGTTTTTAAGTAATAAAGCAAATACGCCACTGAAATAAAATCGATGCATTCTTCAAATTTCAGACATTGACAAGACTATTTCCTTTCTCTGTCCATAGGTCTCTTTTCTGGCCCAGAGAATATGCTTTGACTAATTTTATATCAAATAAATAAAGAACAAGAATGAAATGTCTCTGTAAGTATGAAATTCAACATCTTTGCAGCTGTTTCTTGAGAGAATTGTTTATCAGCTCTCACTCTCACACAACTAGTGTCATGGCCAATGGAAGCCAGCTGTGGAAAATTTGAAAACACAGTCAAATCGCCATTTTTTTCGTACTTCATATAAGAAATTCTAAGTAGGACTGATGCATCCACACTTTGGTCTTCCTTCTTCTTGAGCTTCTTATGGTCTGTAAGTTGTATCATGGGTATTCTGAGCTTTATTCCTAATATCCACTTATCAGTGAGTACGTACCATGTGTCTTATTTTGTAGCTGGATTACCTCACTCAGCATGATATTTTTCTGCAAATTTCACAAAGTCATTGGTTTTAATATCTGAGTAGTACTCCATTGTGTTACTCTAACACATTTTCTATACCCATTCCCCTATTGAGGAACATCTGGGTTGTTTCCAGCGTCTGCCTATTATATATAAGGCTGCTATAAACATAGTGGAGCATGTGTCCTTGTTATATGTTGCACATGTAGCAGAGGATGGCCTTATCTGTCATCAATGGGAGGGGAGGCCCTTGGTCCTGTGAAGACTTGATGCTCCAGCAGAGTGGGATGCTAGAGCAGTGAGGCATGCATAGGTGGGAGACCTCTCTAATAAGAGCAGGGAGGAAGGAGGGTGCAATAGGAGGTTTGTGGAGGGAAAACCAGGAAGGGAGAGAACATTTGAAATGTAAATAAAGAAAATGGCCAATGAAAAATTCAAAAAAGTGTGTTTGGGAAGGTGGAACACCCTTACAGAAGAAGGAAGAAAGGGTTTGGGGTGGGGGATTTTGGATTGGAAACCGGGAAAGGGAATAACATTTGAAATGTAAATAACAAAAATATTCAATAAAAAAAGAAAGAAAGAAGAAAAAAGAAATACACAATAAAAATTTTTTAAAAAAGAAAGAAATTGTAATTGAAAATGTACGGGGTTGGGGATTTGGCTCAGTGGTAGAGCGCTTACCTAGGAAGTGCAAGGTCCTGGGTTCGGTCCCCAGCCCCGGAAAAAAGAAAAAGGAAAATGTACTAATCATGTGATAAATTGTCATGTTGTCAACACTTGGTGGAGACTACCCTATCTTCTGAGGGAACAGTGTACAAAGAATTAATGCATTGGTTTCACATGTATTAAACTTTTTTCTTTCATTTCTTTCATTTTTATTTTTATTTATTTTATCAGCACATGCTAACTATTCATAATATAAGGTTAAATTATGCACTATTCATATATGTGTGTGTAAAATAGATCATATAATAGATAATACATTATAAAATGCATTATATATCTATTTTGTGTGATATGCATTGACATATTTACCCTTTGTAAATTTGTATATTCCCACTTTCACAGATCTGGTACCTGTTTATATTTGCTACATAATTTACATTCATTTCTCTTCTTACTAAAGTTCCGTTTTAAAGATTTATTTATACTTACTTTATGTATATGAGTGCTTGTCTGCATGTATGTATGTGCAGTGCCCTAGGTCAGGAAGACTTGTCAGATCCCTTGGAATTGGCACTACTGACAGGTGTAAGCTATATATGAGGCACTGAACTTTTTGTGAACCCCAAGTTGAGAGTGAACACTCTTACTATTTAAAGCTGTGTGTAGCACCTGAAGAATACAAACACACCATTTGAGAAGTGATGAAACATTCCCATTGACTTTGGAAACTGTGTCACACAGAATAAATGATTAAATAAAAATTCCACAGGAATTGTGCAGTGTATGAGACACTTGAACCCTTAACATTAAAAGGGACATGTCCATCAAATCTCTCTTTTCAGGGCACGGGACACACTGAAGAAGAATACTCAGAGCTGTGCAAAACTTAAGGAGATGGCGTACACTAAGGATCAGGTCCTTCTAGGCACAGCCGTGCTGGCGCACATATGTACTTACAGAGACTGAGGCAGCCAAGGTCTAGGCTTAAAAAAGATTGGATTGGAGGCTAAAAGATTCCAGGCACAGGTCTGGGGATAGGTAGAAGTTCTGTGCTCAGCCCAAGTCACATATTCATAAAGCTTGGGTATGACTCTCATTTCAGCACTTCATCTGAGGAAATAAAAGCAACATTTACATCCCAAATTCTGAAATTTGATGTAGTTTCTACCATTCAAAACGTTCAGAGTAAAATAAAAATTTTAGATTATTTGTCAAGTTATTTCAGCTTGTATCCTTAATTTTATTCAATAATAACCCTCAGTAAGCTATTTTGCATTATTTTGCAAAATCCATTGAGAAATAGTTTGTAATACATACCATTAATGAAACTAAAGAAAAATAAAATCTATATATTTTACAAGGTTAGTTTTATTTTCTTTCTTGTCTCATCTGTGAAAGTACTACAATCTAGACAGAATACATTTTTGAAAATAATTTTTCATTTACAACATCATTCGCAATAATATTTTTACACTAGTTTTCTATATATAATGGTCTTAAAATAAAAGTATTTTGTTTTAAAATAAATATTACATAATACTTTATACAGTTTGATGTTTTGTTGTCAATATGGTAGGGAGGGGATATTCTTTTATGAAATGCTCTAAACAGATACCAATGAGAAAGCAAAATTTCCTTTGTCCTTTAACCCCCTTCAAATGCTTTTATTGCCTACAATTAATAAGCATTATCTCTTTGTTCTAGTAAAGCTATTTAGGTAGCAAAAGCAATATTTTCATACTTGTTTTCTTTCAGATCCATTTGTTAAATAACATGCAGTTTGGAGTTTACACATTTAAATAGTTAAGTTTTGGACAAAATGTTTGTGTGCTGTAATTTTGAAAATTAAGAAAGAGGATTGTAAAAAAGTCAAAAAATGTATATTCTATGCGTACAGTCATTGTCATAATGCCTGCACTTCAATCACAGAGAAGAATGAATGTTCTGTGCTACAACTTTTCATATTTGTAGAAAGATTCTTTTTCCTTTCTGGAGGCAAACCTGCTAAATACTCTATTTGCCTCACATTTCATTGAATGTTTGAGTCAAAACAGTGTCAAAATCATGACTGCTTTGATAACAGTTAAAATAGTAAATGTATTAAGAAGTGCAACATTGTGTCAAATAAAGGATTAATTTTCTATGGTACCCAGTTTCTTTTTTTTTAACCCACAGAACACACTTTATCATGTGTTCTGTTTCCTTGATGGGCAGAGATCTCTCTCTGTAGTCTATTATCTTCAAGAAGACCATGTCTTTGTTTCAGCTGGACTTGTTTGGCAAGAGGTACACAACTCTATTGCCATATCAAAAGAAGGGTGATTTGACAGCGAAGACAGCATCTATGTAGTAAATTTTGTTCCTGGAGAATGTATAGGCTGACACCTTCATTTCTAATGTTATGCTTTTAGAGATAGAAACTGTGGAAGATAATTGCATTTAGGAAAAATCATGAGGTTGAAAGATGTGAGCAGGAATCGTTATTAGACCTTTTATAGGAGGATAGAGCAGGAAGCATGTCACTACTATAGTCCACAGAAAACTTCACTGGAGGCCTAGCATATTTCTGCCTGCTCTCAGGCATCCAGCCTCCAGGAATGTAAGGAACAAATTCCTGTTTTAGGCCACCCACCTCTTAGCATATTTTATGGTGGCTCTAAGTAAGTAACATAACGAACAAAAAGAAAAATTGCTTGTCTAAGATCACGGAACAATAAGAAATGAAGCTGTTTGACTCCAGTGAGGTTGGGTTCAAAGTTTTCACTATTAATCATACTTGATGTCAAGATTTTATTTATACCAGAAAACAAATGGGTATTTTTCTCTACAAGTTGCATATTACACATAAATATGCATATTTCATGGAAATTAAGTTGGTCCTATGAAAATTCAACAGTGTTCCAAAGTTCTTGTTTTACATTATTTTTTAATGAACTATTTTTCATTCACTTGTGAGTTGATTGAATTTATTTCATTTTTCTTTCTTCTTAAAAGTCAAGCATTTTACTAAGAATATAACAGTATGACTTTGATCCTCTTATTTAATTATCATGTGAAACAAAAGGACATTCTTGCCTGCAAAGACAGTAACTGCTTTATTTCAGAAAATTTCTGTATAATAATTTGAATGTTGTATTTTCTTACATTCTTGATACTTCATCATTTCAACTAACTGCTAGATAGTGAAACTAATCAGTCTTGACATTATATGAATATGAATCTCAAATCAGGTACTAATTTTTTTTTTTTTTTTTTTTTTTTGGTTCTTTTTTTTGGAGCTGGGGACCAACCCAGGGCCTTGTGCTTCCTAGGCAAGCACTGTACCACTGAGCTAAATCCCCAACCCTAGGTACTAATTCTGATAGTGATGTTAATTTATTAAATTGAAATATTTCTTTCAAATTAGCTTTTAGATTTTCCCTTTCAGTTATCAGTGGATACCTTGAGATTGCTCAACAGTATCTTACTGTCTACATTGTTTCTATATTTTCCATGTTTTAACTGTTCCATAATCTTTAACAAAACTAATTAGTCAGTATTTTAACTTCTTAAATATTTCATTTTAGATACCTCAATATTATACCAAATTACATACTTTTCACTGTTTATTGCAACATTACATGTCATACCTTTTTATGGTTTCTTTTTATTTGTTTATTGTATGTGCGCTTTACCTGTATGTATGTTGATTCACCACATACAGTGCATTGGAATTGTAGAAGATATAGGCTTCCCTTGGAGTCAGCCATGCCAGTTCAAGGATTCAAACCTGTGTCCTCTAGAAGAGATGCCAGTGTTCTTACCTCTTCAAGAGCAGGGTTTCTTTTATTTTCTTAGGAACACATTTATACTTATTTTTCTTTTTTCCCTAATACCATGTTTTTCTCAGAACTATTTTTAAGGGCTTTTCTAATATGTAAGTGAATGATCTTAAAACTCTCATTATAACTTGTGTTTTACTTTTTGTAAAATAATATTCTAACTGCAGAAATATGTTCTCTTAGGACAAATTAATGCTACTTTGATTTGGATTAATTCCAGTTCACATTCTCTGAATTATAATTCTGCATGATCATAAGCCATAGACTGATTTTCAGGTTAAAAAGAATATCTTGCTTTAATTTTGTGGTTAAGTAGAAAAAAAAAGAAGAAGAAACTGGACTAAGATCATGCAAGAATAGGAGACAGAGTTTTATTTGTAGAGCAGTTGCCGTCGCACCCTCAGCTTGAACCATATTGAACAACTCACTGTTTTCTTGAAGTGTGTGGGCTCTTTAGAAATGCAATCTCTGTGTACTTAACTTTCTCCATAAAATGATCGTGCCATCTTTCAGAAGGCACTTAACTCCCACTCATCATTTAAAGGTAATTTTAAGCACTATCTTTTGCAACAATTGTTCTGTAATGTCTCTGTCTTAGGCAAAAGATTCCATTCTCAAGTTCCGTGGCAACCTGTGTATGCTGTCATACATTGTACTTTGGAATTTAACACTAAATATCTTTCAAAATACCATATATGCTGTGCTAAATCTTCAAATTTCTCACTAACATTAAACTAACATGCTATTTAAGAAATAAACTTAGATTTATCCAGTTTATACATTCTCAAAATTTTATGTTAGCATTCTATTTCCCTGAAAGACATTCTAGTGTCTCTTGTATGGTTACAGGGACCATACAAAGGACACTTGTAGTCTGTGCTTTAATAACAAAACCAACAGAACAACTTTTTGCTAGAATGGAGGTAGCTTCTAGATGAGCAGCAAAGAAAACACACAAAGAGATGTCTTCATAAATATAAGAAACCTACAATTTCTCTTTGCTTTTTCTTTAATAAACATACAGTTATATCAATACTTAAAGATAAACAGATGTAATTCGTTTATATCCTATACAAGAGTTAGAAATCATCTATCATCAGGTAAGCCATCATTGACAGCTTTCTAAACATTGTTTTACTGGAAATAAGGACTATTCATGGTTGTACAAGATTGCATTTAAGAGTCTATCAAAGTCTCACTCTTTTTCTCTTTTTATTGGATATATTCTTTATTCACATTTCAAATGTTATCTCCTTTCCCAGTTTCCCCTCCTGCAACTCCCGTTAGGCATGGGTTACCATGCCCCTCCCCCTTTTTCTATGAGGACACTCCCTCTCCCAAACCACTCACTCCCACATCCCAGTCATGGCATTCCCCTACAGTGGAACATCTAACCTACAGAGAAGAGGACCAAGGACTTTTCCTCCCATTGATAACCAACAAGGCCATCCTCTGTTACATATATGGCTAGAGCCATGGGTCACTCCATGTATACTCTGTGGTTGGTGGTTTAGTACCTGGGAGCTCTGGAGTGTCTGGTTTGTTGATATTGTTGTTCTTCCTATGGGGTCCCTTCAACTCCTTCAGTCCTATCTCTACCTCCTCCATTGGATTCTCAGTTCAAAGGTTGGCTGCAAGTATCTGCCTCCTTATTTGTCAGAAGAGACCTCCTCTTGAGTTCTTCGTATATATTGGATATTACCCACTCTGGAATGTAGGATTGGTAAAGATCTTTCCCCAATCTGTTGGTTGCCATTTTGTCCTAATGACAGTGTCCTATGCCTTACAGAATCTTTGCAATTTTATGAGGTCCCATTTGTTGATTGTTGATCTTAGATCATAAACCATTGGTGTTCTCTTCAGGAAAATTTCCACTGTACCTATGTGTTCAAGGATCTTCCCCACCTTCTGTTACTTTCAGTATATCTGGTTTTATATGGAAGGCCATGATCCACTGGGACTTCAACTTCATAAAAGGCAATAAGACTGGATCAAATTGCATTCTTCTACATGCTGACCCCCAGGTGAAACAACACAATTTCTTGAAAATGCTCTATTTTTTCCACAGGAAGGTTTTAGCTCCTTGTCAAAAATCAAGTGACCAGAGGTGTGTGCGTAAATATCTGGGTCTTCAGTTCTATTTCCATGACTTACCTGCCTGTAGCTATACCAATACTTTGCAGTTTTTATCACAATTGCTTTGTAGTACAGCTTGAGGTCAGAGATTGTGATTCCCGCAGATGTTCTTTTATTGTTGAGAATAGTCTTCAATATCCTGGGATTTTGTTATTCCAAATGTATTGGCAAATTACTCTTTCTAACTCTATGAAGAAGTGAGTTGGAATTTTAATGGGGATTGCATTGAAACTGTTGATTGCTTTTGACAAGATGGACATTTTCACTATGTTAATCCTGCCAATCCATGAGCATGGGAGATCTTTCCATCTTCTGAGATATTCTTCAATTTCTTTCTTCAGAGACTTGAAGGTCTTGACATACAGATCTTTCACTTGCCTGGTTAAAGTCACACCAAGGTATTTTATATTATTTTTGACTATTGTGAAAGGAGTCATTACCCTAATTTCATTCTCAGCCTGTTTATCCTTTGAGGGGAGGAAATCTACTGATTTGTTTGAGTTAATTTTATATCCAGCTATTTGGGTAAAGTTGTTTAATAGCTGTCGGAGTTCTCTGGTTGAATTTTTGGGTCACTTAAGTATACTATCATATCATCTACAAATACTGATATTTTGACCTGTTCCTTTCCAAGATGTATTCCTTTGACCTTCTCTTATTTATCTAATTGCTCTGGCTAGGACTTCAAGTACTATATTGAATAAGTAGGGAGAGAGTGTGCAGCCTTGTTTAGTACCCGATTTCAGTGGGATTGCTTCAAGTTTCTCTCCATTTAGTTTAATGTTAGCTACTGGTTTGTTGTATGTTGATCTTTACTATGTTTAAGTATGGACCTTAAATTCCTGATCATTCCAAGTCTTTTACAATAAATGGGTATTGAATTTTCTCAAATGCTTTCTCAGCATCTAATGAGATCATTATATCATATGTTATGTTTATTTTGACTTAGTTTATACAGTGGATTATGTTGATGGATTTCCACATATTGAACCATTCCTGAATCCCTGGGATGAAGCATACTTGATCATGATGAATGACCTTTTTGATGTGTTCATGGATTCTGTTTGTGAGAATTTTATTGAATATTTTGCATCAATATTCATAATGGAATTTGGTCTGGAGTTCTCTTTCTTTTTTGGGTCTTTGTGAGGTTTAGGTATAAACATAGTTTTGTCTTTATAGAATGAATTCTGTAGTGTTTCTTCTGTTTCTATTTTGTGGAATAGTTCAAAGAGAACTAGTATTAGGTCTTCTTTGAATGTCTGATAGAATGATAGAATTCTGCACTAAACCCATTTGGTACTGGGCTGTTTTTGGTTGGGAGAGTTTTAATAACTGCTAATGAGAGAGAGAGAGTTTTAAATTAGCCCAAAACTCAGCAACAGGACCTGACTCAGGAAGACAGATTGTTAAAAGTGCAAGAGAACTACTTAGCTTATCACCTGGTGTGAGTTCTGCCTCTGTGATGTTTGTTTAAGCCCCCACTGTGCCTTCCAGCCATTGTGTCCTGTGGAGAGCATTCCAGGAAACTGGGCGGCCCAAAGCCTAACCAAGATGTGTTTCAAATGCAGATGCTTCATCAACTCTGACAAATATTTACCCTGACAGGACAAGAGATAAAAATAATGAAGACTGAGGACCAGACCCTTCTCCTGATTTAGTAGCTGGGTTCCAGGAACCAGGGGGCCATAAAACCTTTTGTCCCCTTATCTCCTGGAGCCATAAAACAATCCTATAACTTGTGGTATCTTTGACATTCCCCTTTGACATCCCCTCATCCCCTGGGGCTCACAGCCTCTTCCTTTATATATCCTTTCTCCCAGCCTCTCGGGGTCGAACTCCACTGCCCCTGCGTGGGATATGAGTCTCGACCCCAGTACACTGGTTCCTATAGATAAACCTCATGTGATTACAGCAAAGATGGTCTTGTGTGAGTTCTGGGGGGGGGGTGTCATCCCGAGACTTGAGTGAGGGTCTCCCCACTCCAGGGATCTTTCATTTCTATTTCTTGAGGGCTTATGGAGCTGTTTAGATGGTTTATCTGTTCCTTATTTAATTTTGATACCTGGTATCTGTCTAGACATTGTCCATTTCATCCAGATTTTTCAGTTTTGTTCAGTGTAGCTGTTTGGAGTAGGATCTGATCATTTTTTGAACTTCCTCAGTATCTATTTTTATGTTTCCCTTTTTTTTTTCTGATGTTTGTTAATTTGGATACTATCTCTCTGCTGTCTAAGAATGCGTGTGGCTAACGGTTTATCTAACTTGTTAATTTTTTTCAAAGAACCAGCTCCTGGTTTTGTAGATTCTTTGTATAGTTCTTTTGTTTCTACATAGTTGATTCCAGCCCTGAATTTGATTTTTTTTTTCTGAAGTTTAATCCTCTTGGGTGAATTTGCTTCCTTTTGTTCTAGAGCTTTCTGCTTTCCTGACAATAGTAAATGCTCCCTCCTCCTTTTCGTTTTTTTTTTTTTTTTTTTATGAGCATTCTGAGCTATGAGTTTTGCTCTTTGGTACTGCTTTCATTGTGTCCTATAAGTTTGGTATGTTGTGGATTCATTGTCATTAAATTCAGGCAAGGCATTAATTTTATTTCTTTATTTTTCCCAAGTTATTATTGAGTAGAACATTGTTCGGATTCCATGTGTATGTGAGTTTTCTGTTGTTTTTGTTATTATTGAAGACCAGCCTTAGTCTGTGATTATCTTATAGAATGTATGGGATTATTTCAATCTTCTTGTACCTGTTGAGGTCTGTTTTGTGACCCTTTATATGTTCAATTTTGGAGAAGGTTCCATGAGGCACTGAGAAGAAGGTATATTCTATTGTTGTAGGTTGAAATGTTCTATAGATATTTGTTAAGTCCTTTTTGTTAATAACCTTAAGTTAGTTTCACTATGTCCCAGTTTAGTTTCTGTTTCCATGGTTTGTTCACTGATGAGAGTGGGGTATTGATGTCTCCTACTATTGTTGTGTGATGTGCAATGTGTACTTTGAACTTTAGTAAAGTTTCTCTTATGAATTGGGTGCCCTTGCATTTGGACCGTAGATGTTCTGAATTGAGAGTTCATCTTGGTAGATTTTCTTTTTTGATGAGCATTAAGTGTCCATCCTTATCTTTTTATGATAATTTTAGTTGAAAGTCAATTTTATTGGATATTAGAATGGCAACTTCAACTTGTTTTGGGGACTATATTTTTGGAAAATTATTTTCCAGCCTTTTAGTCCTGTGGTAGTATTTGTCACAGAGGTATGTTTCCTTTATGCAGCAAAATGCTGGGTCCTGTTTATTTATCTGGTCTGTTAGTCTATTTCTTTCTACTGGGAAATTGAGTCATTGATGTTAAGAGATATTAAGGAATAGTGATTTTACTTCCTGTATTTTTGCTGTTAGAGGTGTAATTATATTTGTGTGGCTCTCTTCTGTTTGTTGAAAGAAGAATATTTTTTTGCTCTCTCTAGGTTGTCGTTTCTTTCCTTGTGTTGGAGTTTTCCATCTATTATCCTTTCTAGGGTAGGATTTGTAGAAAGATATTGTTTAAATATGTTTTTGTTATGGAATATCTTGGTTTCTGCATCTCTAATAATTTAGAGTTTTACTGAATATAGTAGCGTGGGCTGGCATTTGTGTTCTCCTAGGGTCTGTATAACATCTGTTCAGGATCTTCTGTCTCATACTCTCTGGTGAGACGTTTGTTGTAAATCTGATAGCTCTGCCTTTCTATGTTACTTGACCTTTTCCCACTACTGCTTTTAATAATCTTTCTCTTTTGTGTATTTTGTATTTTCATTATTGTGTGACAGAAGGTGTTTATTTTCTGGTCAACTCTACTTGGAATTATATAGTCTTCTTGTATGTTAATGGTCATTTCTTTCTTTAAGTTATGGAAATTTCTCCTATAATTTTGTTGAAGATATTTACCGACCGTTTAAGTTGGGTATCTTTGGTCTCTTCTATACCTATTATTCTTAGCTTGGTCTGCTTATTGTGTCCTGGTTTTTCTGGATGTTTTGAGTTAGGAGCTTTTTGTATTTTTTTTCTTTGACTATTGAGTCAATGTTTTTTATGTTACCTTCTGCACCTGAGAGTCTCTTTTCTATCTCTTTTATTCTGTTGGTGATGGTTGCAGCTATGACTTCTGGTCTCTTTCCTCAGTTTTCTATCTCCAAGGTTGTCTCCCTTTGTAATTACTTTTTTCTATTTCTCTTTTAAGTTTTGTTCAATTTTGTCACCTTTTCTGTTGTGTTTTCCTTTAATTTTTTGATGGATTTTTTTTTTCCTCTTCAAGGATTTCTACCTATTTACCTCTGTTCTCTATTTCTTTAAGGATGTTATTTATGTCCATCCTAAAGTCTTATATTATCATCATAAGATGTGATTTTTAAATTAAATTCTTGCATTTCTGGTGTGAAGGTGTATCCAAGACCTCCAGTAGTGGGATATCTCGGTTTTTTATGTTGCCAAATATCCTTGGTTTCTGCTTGCCTCTTGTCATCTGACTATCTCTGGTGTTAGTTGGTCTTGGCAGTCTCTGACTGGATACAGCCCCTTCTGTGATCTTGGGTTTGTCAGAACTCCTCAGAGTCCAGCTGTCTCTATGATCCTGTGATTCTGGTATGCAATCTTGAAGTCCTGTGTATGTCAGAGTTCCTGGAAATCAAGCTGCCTCTGGCATCCTGAAATTTTGGTATCAACAAGCTTCTGAGATTCTGATGTGTCAGACCTCCTAGGGGTCAAGTTTTGTCATGGTGTTGCACGAGTGGTTGGATATTCAGAGCCCTGGGTTTGCTCTGGGCACAGGTGCAAGCTGAAGGAACTTGTGCCTCTTGCTGGGTGGGGGTTTATGTTTCCCTGGTTCCTGTGGGGGTTCTACTTATGCTGGGTGTTTGGAAAGATGTTGTGCCCCAAAGTGTGATCTTGAGTATGTCAGAGTTCCAGTACTCTTGGCTTTGTCAGATCTCTGTGATACTGTGATCACAGAGCCTCCCTCTGCATGCTGTTAGAAAGGATATAGAGTTAGCACCCCAGGTGTGATCTAGGTGCATGTTCAAACTGGAAGGAACCCTTACCACTGATCGGTTGGGGGTTATAGTGTCCCTGGATCCCAGGGGTCTCAGTTACTCTGGTTGTTGGGGAAGCTGTTGTGGCTTCCTCAGCTGTGATTCTGGGCGTGTTAGAACACCTGGGATTTGGGCTTCCTCTGGGTGTTGTGGGAGTGGGTGCAGAACCAGTGTCCAAGGTCTGTTCAGGGTACAGGTTCAAACCAGAAGGGCTAAAGTCTCTCTTTTACTCTTCTTGCAAACATTTAAAATATATTTTCAAGATCTATCTATAATCTATCTCTATCTTCCTCTATTATCTATTTATCTATCTATCTATCTATCTATCTATCTATCTATCTATCTATCTCCCTATTTATTCTTCTGTATATATTCTTCATTTACTTATCTCAATTTTATTATAAATGTGATTTTTTTTCAGACTGGAAAGGCCAAAGTCTCTCTTTTAATCTTCTTAATACTATTTAAAATATATTTTCAGTACTCTATTTATCTAACTATAATGTATGTATATCTATCATTTTCTATCTATCTATATCTATGTATTCTTCTGTATAGTTTCATTTACTTCCCTCAATTTTATTATAAATATATATTGAATATCATTTATTATGCCCTTAAATAATATAGACTTTACTCTTATGTAAAAATGAGAACATAGTACCATGATAAAGAAAATGCAATATGTTGAAAAGTATATGAGCAGTAATGACTGCATAGAACAATATCATAGAATCATTATTGTTTTTCTTACTAAAAATGTTCACTTTGCTTCATTGCACTAAAGTTATTTTGCTCCTACTGTCTAATAGACTCTAAGAACTAGAGATTTCATGACTACTAATGGAGGACATACAAAAGTAGTATATTGAAGACCTGATCATTCATATTGTGATTTTTTTCTGTAGACATCTGTTAGCACTTTAATTTGATATTTTCGTAATTACATTTTAAATGTTATTTCCCTTCCCAGTTTCCCCACTGCAAACCCTGTAGCTCCTCTCCTCCCCCCTATTTCTATGAGGGTGCTTCCAAAGTAACTTAGTTACCCTTAGCAACTATTTGCTTTACTTATAGGACCTACTAGGAAAATGTCTTCTATTTCAAATAGCATTATTTCAAATAGTTAATATTGTGTCAACATGAGCTATGACTTTAGTAGTAGATAGGTAATCTCACTTGGGTATTAAGTCGCCATTAACAAATCAGCTACCTATAATACTCATTTCCTCTTTATTTTAAAACTTATACATTCCCTGTTGTATAAATGATATGTATTAAATTCTTAAGTTTTAGATTAAGAGTCTTATCTTTTGTTTGTGAACATACCACACACACACACACACACACACACACACACACACACACACACACACACACACATATATATATAATTACATGCTTGTCTCGGCTTGTGACCACAGAGGACAGTGTGTGGTCAACCAAACCAATGACTTCTGTTGTAGAAATAGTGACTAGTTGCAAAAACACACAGTGCCCTTAACTGCAGAGGAATATCTCTAGTGTCTAATTCATTTTATGAAATGACAATGTTAATGTTTGTTATCTAAAATTAAAAATATTGGACATTTATAAATTTATAAATTTTATGCCTATACATACTTCATCGTTGTCACTGTTCTCTTGCTGTAAAGAAACATCAGGAGCATGGCAAAAGAAGGATTTATTTGCAGCTTCATTAGAGTTCAGAGGTTTATTCTGTTCTCATCATGGTGGGAAACATAATAGCATAGAGACAGACATGAAGTTGGAAAGGAGCTAAGAGTTCTACATTTGGATCTGCATGGAAAAGGAGAAGAGAAACATTGTCTGCATTGAGAGTTTGAAACTTCAAAGAGTACATTCAATGAAAAACTTCCTTGAAAAAGGTCACACCTACCGTATCTAAGCTACACCTTCTAATATAATAATTCTCTGTTCACTAAGCATTCAAATTTTATAGCCAATAGGGGCTTTTCTTATTCAAAGCACCACATACTCCATTCTAAGGAAATTATACTACATTGTGAGAAGCTAGAGAAACAGTATAGGGAAGTCTAAATGATGAGTTAAATACGGCCACATAATTGATATTCTTAAAGTTACAAGTAATGATTCATGACAGTGGAATATCTATTTAATGTAGATGTTACTAGATATCCTCAATTCAAAAGAATCTTCATGATACATGTATATGTCTAAATGTGTTCCTACATGGATTCTCTTCAAGAGCAAGATTTTTCTGAATGTACTGAAAAGAAAATTTGCAGCTAAACATAATTTATGATTTGCATGAAATGTGTGTGTGTGTGTGTGTGTGTGTGTGTGTGTTTTTTAACTAGTAGTAACCTATTTGTCCTTAAGTGGAAATTAACATGCTCTAGAACTGTCAATCACCTCCAGCTACCTCCACATTTTATCACAGCCTCATGATATGATTCTCGAATCATAAACATAAAATAAGCCAATGAGGGAAATAAAGAAAACAGTTAATTTTTTTGGATTAACTATCTTGAGTCAGGGAGCTTATATTTCAATGAGTAATTTTAAATTGATATTCTCAATCATTCACATTTTATAGAACTCTATAGACTGAGTTACCTTCTGTTTAATGGTATGATAAAGTTGTGTAAGCATGTCTCATAATACACTATTACTAATTGGTGACATACTATTGTATTTTAGTTCATAAGAAACAGAAAACCTAATCAATTAGCTGTTGTATGGACATTTGACCAACTCAATGTCAGAGGAACAAAGAATCCGTATTCCAAGTGAACACCAGTTCCCTGTAAGACCACATGTATTTCAGACTTCCTAAATCATCCAAATATGACAGTGGTCTCATTGTAGAACCCAATATAAATGATTATGTACTCATGATTATGAATCACTTTTGCGTCAAAATTAGATAAATACTTACATGTTAATATTAATGTGAAGGTTAATGATACATTTTTGAAGACAGATTTTTAAAGTATGATTTTAAAATTTTTGTATGATCATGTTAATGTGCAATCAAAGAACAGATAAGATAAAAAATAATAAGGTCTATTATTTCAAATTTTGTGGGGTTTTTCAATTTATATAATCTGCTTAGACCACAAATAATGAAAATTACATTTCTACATTTAGCACTCTTAATTCTGGTTACAGAAATTCCTCAGAAGAAGTTGGATCTGATACCATAACAAGGTCACGAGTTCAAGAACTAGATATTTAAAAATCCCTTGGAGATTATCCGGAAATGTTGGAAATTTAGTAAATTGTGCCATAAGCAAGTGTGTGTGTGTGTGTGTGTGTGTGTGTGTGTGTGTGTGTGTGTGTGTGTAGAGGAGATTTAGACAATAAATCTAAGGGTCACATATTTTGATATACAGATTTTCACCAAAATTTTCATTTTTAAATCCATGTACACAAACACAATATTTCTTAGATGTTTGCAAACAAATTTGCCATTAGTGGTATTTTAGATTAATATATCTCCTAAAATAATAATATGAATATAAAAATTGTATAATTTATTGCAGAGTTCCAATATAATTTATTTAGCTTAAACTCTTGTAGTGCTTAAAGGGAAAACATTATACACTGGGCCAATAGATGTCTGAACTTGTTTCCATGTGAGCTCTCTGTATTTAGCATTGGCCTTGAACTGTCACTAACAGCGTTCTTTTCATGGTTTTCATGGGCAAATCAGATTAAAATTACCTGCATCATGTGCACCAGGAATGGTATATTTGGCTAGAAAACCTATGACATATTAAAATTATCTCTAACATATGGGTTTCATAAGTGTGTTTTTGTTTATGAATTTTCATGTATTCATTCAAGACAGTAGCTAGTTGTGATTCCAGCATTCTGCCTAACATAGTTGAGATGATGCTCTGTCACAAAGGAGGGAAAGGTGATCTAATCTAGACACACCGTTGTACATCTTATTCTTTTTGTAGAGGAAAAATTAAAATACACAGATAGCTAGTGAGATTTGTTGGAGTAATTATTCTATAGAAAATGCAACTATATAAGTCCCTATTTAATGACCTATCAATAAAAGTGGTTAAAAATCATCAATTACATATCATTTCTATGTGCTAGGCAATATGGCCATCTTGGTCTCAACTTTTTCACAACTGAATTTGTTGTTATGGTAACTCTTCTTGATATTTGGATTTATTTTATTCCTGAGAATAGTGAGGAAAAAAAGATGTCATGTCATACGAATTGCATATAAGCAATTCAAAGCTTTATTACAAAAAACAAATCTCATTTTGTATCACAATTCTATAGACATAAATATCACCAGAATTATTTGTTATTTTGTACATAACTTATGGTACCTATTATGGTTACTTGGGTAACTATCCGGTACTCCATCTGTCCTGGTGAGTTCATATTGGCTTTCCCTCTGAGCACTGGGACCTAATAGGAATAAGTGTGAAACAAGATTCCAGTGGGCCATTCCTCTTTGCATGTAGGTTCATGTAAGAGAGAAATTTCTACAGGGCCCAATCTAATCATAATGACAGCCAAGAGGCATTTTATGTTCAGTTTTGCAACAGATAGAAAATGATATCCAAACATCCAAACATAACCAGGCAAGTTTATAGCCCATTTCTGAATTGCTAATGTTTTGATCAAAAGATCATTTTCTCAAATGTTCTGTATTAATTTGTGGGATGTTTTTCTTAAAAAAGATAGAACTGTGAGTGAGGTGTGTGTGTGTGTGTGTGTGTGTGTGTGTGTGTGTGTTAGATAATCCATAGTAAGATAGATACACAGATAATAAAAAGTAGCTTACTGAAGTTTGCTGTTAAAATTGACATGGCTCAGAAGGTTAGTATCTTCTGAATATAGGGTAAGGCTAAGAGAATTTGAGGTTGAACATGTGAGGGTCAGGGAAACTATCAGTATTATTCCAGTTTTAAAGATAAGCAACACATGAGATCCAAGATGGAGGTTCCAAAATTGTAAGATGCAGAAGTGCAAAATCTCAGAACATTAATGTTCCAGTTAGTTAAGATTAGCTTTCTGGTTTGGTATAAACAAAGAATCCATTAAACCATTAAGTGGTCATTAGTGCTTTATTAAATTAAAATTTTCTTTAAATATTCATTAGTGAATATTGGAGTGAATCCTAGGGCCCAATCATGGGACAAACCATGGGGTTGGGGGGGGTGAATGAAACAGCTGTGATTTAATTAAATAAGACAAATATAAAGGGAAGTATCCTATATTTCTTCATAAACATTGACCTGAAGATAATAGATTTATAGGATGATTTTCATCATGATGTCTTCTATTAAAATAATCATTTTACATTAAATATTCAACTTGCCAGGGTTATAATATTTTACCGTAATCCAAGCATTCCAGAAGCAGAAACAGGAAGATCACCACAAGATCAGGGCCAGTCTGCTCCATAATAGAAAGTGTCTATCCAGTCAGAACCACAAAATAATTGTCTTAAAAAATTTCTTTAAAGAAAGCAAACAAAAAAATTAAGTCAATATTAAACTTCTTCAAAATCCATAAACTTCTCATTATATTCTAAATATATAAATCACCTTATAAAAACTTGGAGGGTAGGAGTACCTAAACTTTCCATCAAATAATATTAAAAATTAGAATCAAGGTTATATTAAAATGATTATATTTTAAGGCAGTATTTAGCACATAAATAATTTCATGAAAGAAACCTGGATTCTTATTGCCAGTGGTTTGTTATGCACTTCTCTGAAATTTAAAATATTAAAATGTACTAAGTATATTAACTCTGTAATCTTAATCTAAATTTGAGTTTCCATAAGGAGTTTATACATTTTCTCCTTTTCCTATTACTAGTGTTTTCCAGCTGCACAAAAACTACATTAACAATAATGTATAACACTGTATATTGCCTCTACTGACCATGGGTTCAGAGGGACAGTAATTTTTCAGTGTGGATTGGTAAGCACCATGTACTATGGTGGGAGCCACAAATATCTTTCCTACAAATCTCTCCATAGACCCTCACTGTCCATGCTAGCCCTGCAGGCATCAGGGATGAATGCTTCCTTAAAAATTCCTCAGCTCTCAATTGGGAATCTGTTTCTGGGGTCTGATATTTTTTTCCCAAGTTATGTATTCTAAAGTTCATGTATTAGCAAGGGAAACATTATGCACATCCACATCCTGAGAGCATTTGGTTATCTTGCATTTCTCCCGGAGTAAATAAACCTGCGTCTGTATTCACAGCCACTCTCTTATTGTAGCTATGGTTTCTTTATACTTGTCCACAATTGTCTATTAGTATGCCAATTCAATTGCTCTGTGACTTCTGCCAAATTGCTTTTGCGTTGCTTATGCACAATTTCCATTTTGTAAAATAGGATGATAATAATAATATCCACCTCATAGGGCTCATGTGAGAGTTGAAGCAGGTAGTGCATATGACATTCTCAGTACAGTACACAGTATATGAAATTATTTATTACAGATTACAAACCTTAGCTATATCTGTTTTTTGCACATAGTACACCTGTTAGAGAGAGAAAAATTCCAGCCTAATGTCCTTGAGAAATGCAATGATTTTTCTTCCTTTTCATTAAAAGAAAAATTCAATAAATAATTATGGAAGTAGTCTATCTTTCCAGTATCCAAATTTCTTTCTAATTAGGTCTTTATCCATACCTAACGCCAGTTTCTAAACTGCCATTCTCCTAGTGAAGGACATTCAAATCTTCTATTATGTAGGGTCATAACAGTGACTTACTATTGTACAATTGTATTTTTCTTGAGGTCAGAAACAGAATGCAAGTGATCACAATATGGTTACTTCAGTTAACTTGAAGAAAGAGTCTATTTCTCTGGGGATTTTTGAGGATTCTGGGACTGCTCTATATCAATAGCCCCATTCCTAGTAACACACTAATATTTTGTTTCACAGTCACATTTTATACTACTGATAAGTCTCTCTACTTCTTTCTTATTGGCAAACATTTAAAGTAGCATCACCTGAATAATATATCATTAGCCCTGAATTCCTGGCTCATTAATCACATCGTTGATCGGTTTAAATTCATAAATCAGCATATATAAAGAGTCATAACTCAAGGAACAGCTTTGAGCCAAACCGTGTGTAGTTTCACTATTTTGGACAGTTTTTAAGGTCCTTCATCATCTAGTGTCAAATTGTCTATTACTATTTTGTTCTCTCTCCATGGTATTCTAATTTTATCCTTGGGAAAGTTCAATGTGTGACTACATTATTAACATATCATTCATTTTGAGTGCATGTTACCTTCCTCTTTATTCCCTGTATATTTTATGTTATTTTTGATATTGAAATAATGCTACTCTTTTGGGGTTTTATTTCCACAACCTGCTAGAATTAGAGGGGATAGAGTAGAAAAAATAAGTACACAATTATATACTTATTATTATTATACTTAGTTTTATATTATTAAGTAGAGAATGTGGAATTTTAAATCTCCACAGTCTTCCTCATATTTATGACAGTATACAGAAAAAATACTCCTTTTTAAAGAGACTGAGAATCTACTTGCCACAGTTTGATTGAACCTGGAGGAAGGCAATAAGAGTTCTGAGGACAACTACTTGTGTGTGTGTGTGTGTGTGTGTGTGTGTGTGTGTGTGTGTGTCTGTACAGTACATGAATATTAATGCATATGTGTTTGTATGTCAGCTATGCCTGCATAGCTGACCTGTAACCCCGAGTATGCAAGGGCCTGCTGATTGAAAAGAAAACACGGAGTCATCTGGTAGGTGAACCAAATTCCCCTTTACTGGAAAAGATGTGTTCCTTATATATGTGCTGAACTGAAACTCAAGAGATCACCAGACCAGGGTGGACCAAATGGAGTTTCCATTTCCCAGCTGGGCACTGTTTACAGGAAGGCAGCAGGGCGGGGGAGCGGAGACCAACAGAGCAGGCACTGAGGGCCATATCCTGTTTACTCAAGGCCAAAAGCCCGGGCAGTCACATTTGTGCACATTTCATAAGATGTATTTGGCCTACCAGGAACAGCTGTGGCAGTCTTTTACCATGTGTTTTCCAGATCACCATACTTGGGAGTTTTGTTTTTTTAATTTTGTATTTATTTGGTTTGTTTCTTTGTTTGTTTTAACATACTGATGCATTTTGGTCTGAGATCTCATTGATTTGTTATTCTTTATTTAAAATAGGAGTATTGGAAAAATTAATTACATCCTTTATCTGATTTGTAAAGAAAGTGACTATAATGAAGAAATTTAAGAAGCTCATAGCATCTCCCAGAAGACAGATAGGTTGCAAAGCTTATCGTAGAATCACACTGTTCTGTTAGTTCTGTGTGGCCCAAGGAGATACTATTACTACACTTACATAGCTGAAATCACACAGTCAGATGTTACCGACAAGACTATTGTTACTATTGTCACTATAAAATAAACTCTTACTGTTCTCTTTGCTAGAAAGTCTTCTATGTTTCTCAATTTTCCAATTCTTCCAGTGTGAGTATCCCTAAAATTTGTATCTGACTCTCACCAGTAGAGAGGGTAAGATTGCTATTTCTGACTCCAATTTTTGTATGAGTTCTTTAGGAATAAAACAATTCTACGTGAAGTAATTTAACAATATTCTTACACACCCTGATAATATGACAGGTAGCTCTATCTTTCCCGTATGCAAACACAAAACCAATAGAATTAGGTAAATTTCTTTGTAAATTTGTCTTAAAGAAAGAAAATCAAAATTATAGTTTATGGAATAGCAACATTATTCATTTTGAGCATTAGAAACATCCAAAACATTTCTGGATTTTTGTATTGTTGAAATATTCATTTTTATGTAACTGTCCAGTCAATGGGTAATGTTTTGAGATACGCACACAGCAGAAGTATTGAAGTGGATTATTTGCATTAAAAGATGATAAAAGTTGTTCAGTTTCAGTAATGTATAATTTATTAGAAGTAGAATTTTTGTTCATTCTCTTTTATATTACCAATGCAAATCTTCGTTCTTGTTTTCAAGATAAAATCAACTTTTTCTTTGAGGTTAATCGTTCTTGATTTTTTTTTTTAAATCCTGTTTTAAGGACCAAAATGCACTAAAAAGTTAGATTAAAAATTTTTGAAGCACAAAGTCCAGTATTTCAGTAGTAGTGGAATACCAACTATTCAAAAGGAAAGCAATAAAAAAAATTATACAAATTACTCTTGTCTTCATTAATAGCTTAAGTTTAAAAGGTAGACTCTATTTCCCAGCTATCTGTTTTATGTAACAGTCTTTAAATAATTGGAAAAGCACACTTTTAAGAATATAATTTATAAACCGAAAACGAATTTTATAACTTTTTTCTTGTTTGCGTTTCATCTCTTGGAGGACTGCTCTTTTGTGAAGAGAAAATATAGGTGGGGTGGATCAGAGCTGTGGAAAAGTGATGATAAACTGCGAGGGCTGGAGGGAGCTGAAGCTGTGATTGGGATGTATTGTATGTGAGAAGAATATATTTTTAATAAAAATAAAAAAAAACATTTTAAATTTACATGACCTATGGTGTAATATTTTGTGCACTAAATAAAGCATTTTCTTTTGTGTTTCTAGAAGATATTTTTGTAAAGATTCGAGAAGATTGGGGCAAAATTTTTCTGTCTTTATGTAAGAAATCAATTCCTCTGAATATTTTAGAGAAAGGATGTTGTTTTTCTAGCAGCAAAACATATTTATGAATATCAGATGATACAAAAGGAAATTTATCACTTACCAAAATACATTATTACAAAGTCTCCTTTAGAAATGTTGCTTTAAACCCAATCTCACACAAATCCTGCCTACAGTCTGAATATGTGTCCTTGTACACACTGACAAACACAGTTTTCCCTCTTCATCAAGGAATTTTTGTTATTGTAACAGACAGAAACAATTTCAGAAAAACACAAACAATCAAAGTACAGTTATAGAGCCTAGTCCAATGGATATACCTGAAAAACAAGCTCTAATGTAAAGATCACACACTCCTTCACAAAAGAGGGCAGAAGGAGGCAGAGGATTGTGCAGTTTGCTGTGAGACTGTGATCCCCTCATTATGCGAGGATCTATATCCATAAAGGCTCACCTGCATGGCTACAGGAACAAGAGCTGACAAAGACAACAGTAGGCATGCTTACATGGATGGGGAAAAATGCTGACTTGAAGAAGTAATCTTCTCCGTGGAAATCCACACTAACTGGTCAGCCCTTCAACATGCAAGTAACTTTATAAAGGCTGAGCAGGTTATATTTAAGAATATACATGTTGGTACATATATGCATGCAGCAGAACTCAACATAAAAATGCCCAAAAATTTGAAAGAGAGCAAGAAGGTGTACAGAAGAGAATTTGGAGAAAAGAAAAAAGAAGGACAAATTATGTAAATATATTATAGTCTCAAAAAATAAAAAAGATAAAATTAAGAAATAAAATAAGATGGATACTGTCGCTTCTGTCTCCGACCCGCAGAAAAGAAGGACGACACAGTGTTCTTCTCAAAGCAGTTTATTCAGGAACCTTACAGCATGCAAGCAGGAATCTTTCTTTTCTTTTCTTCTCTCTCTCCCCCCAGCCCCTGAGCACACTCCCTTATATCCTCCCTCAACTCTGCCTCCTCAGTCCAGTCTGCATAATCTCAGTTCATAGGTCTACATGACATGGCCTGATCTTGCGTCATGGTGCGCCTGCGCAGCTCTCACAATGGACATGGCTAGTTTCAGGTGTGTGAGGAAGTCAGGTGCTCGTCATGAGACTTAGCTGCAGTCCAGGGCGCCATCTTGGGACTGCTGCCACACCCGCTCCTCACAGGATACTGAGGTGTCACTATTTCTCGAAATATATCATTAGTCAGATAACTTTGTCACCAACATAAGCCAGAAAAAAACTGAGTAGGTTGGTTGGTGATGGAACCCTTAACTTCCAGGATATCCTCACCAACTCTCCTGTGCTGACTGCATTATTACACTTCCTGTATATGTGTTTTAATTATTTATTAAACTTAGTCATTTACTTTGTTTATTTTACTCCATTGTTTAGTCTATGTTGAGTTTTTCCTCAAAGCTTCATTAAAGCACATCTAAACCCTTTTCCAATTTTATTGCATATATTCAATATATACAGCATGATTTTACCATTGAAAAGTCACAAATTCCACTCAAGCAATTCTTTCATTTTTCTGTTTTCCTTTTAAAAATTCTTTTGAATAAACATCTTTTCACATACAATAAATTCAAGGTTTTAAGATAACTCATAAATTTTATCATAACTATAATTTTAACATATACAATGATGTGATGAGTCTTACATTTATGTCACAGATGCATAATATTTCATCTTTTCAATAATAAAAAAATGACCATTGAATAAATGAATATCTGTTTATAAATGCCATATATATACATATATATATATATATATAACTAACACAATAGGTGTGTATGTCTTTAAAACACACACAAACACACACATATATATATACATACATACATATATATGTATGTGTATATATATATATATATATATATATATATATATATATATATATGGATATAGATGCCTTCAGAGAGGCACCGCCAGAGCATGCCAAATACAGAGGTGAATGCTAGCAGCAAACCTTTGAACTGAGAACAGGGTCCCCAGTGGAGGAGTTAGAGAAAGGATTGAAGGAGCTGAAGGAGCTTGCAACTCTATAAGAACAATACCAACCAACCAGAGCTCCCAGGGACTAAATCACTACCAAAAGACCACGCATGGACAAGCCATGGCTTCAACTGCATATGTAGCAAAGGATAGGCACAGATGGAAGGAGAAGCCCTTGGTCCTGACAAGGCTGGACCCCTCAGTGTAGGGGAATGTCAGGGTGGGGATGCCGGAAGGGCGGTGTTTGGGGAGGGGGAACAGTTTTAGAAGAAGGGGGAGGGGCGGGGATAAGGGGGCTTATGGACAAGAAACCAAGAAAGTGAATAACAATTGAAATGTTAATTAAAAAATCCAATTTAAAAAAATCTAAAAAGTATAAGAAAAGATACATCTTGAAAAGTTAGATAAAAAAATATCTTCCAAGTGAGATTCAAGTATCCTCACTTGTGCCTTTCTTCTTTTTTAGCTTCTATTGGTTCTGTGCATTGTAGCTGGCTGTCCTGTATTTTATAGCTAATATACACTTGTAAGTAAGTACAGATTATGCATGTCTTTTTGGGACTGGATTACCAATATTATCAAGGGCAATATTATCAATATACATCTATTTGCCTGAAAATTTTATGATGTCTTTGTTCTTAATAGCTTAATAGTATACCACTGTGTAGATGTACCTTATTTTCTATATCTGCGTTCAGTTGAAGGATATCTGGGTTGTTTCTAGTTTCTGGCTATTATGAAGAAAACTGCTACAAACGGATTGACCAAGTATCTTTGTGAAATACTGGAGTATCAGTTGGGTTTATGCCAAGGAAAATATAGCTGGAACTTGAGATAGAACTATTCCTGGCACCAAATTCATTGCCAAAGTGGTTGTACATTTTGTATTCCCAGTATCAGTGGAAGACTGTTCCCCTTCCTCCATATCCTGGCCAGTATATGCTATCATTTGAGGTTTTTGTTTTTTTTTTTTTTTATTATTTAATCCTTTTTTTATAATCCAGACTTCATACTCCTACCACCTCTCTCTAAGAGGGTGTACCCACTTCTGCACCTCCATCACACCAGGCCCCACTTCCTGGAGCTTCATGTCTCTTGTGATTTAGGTGCATCATCTGAAGCATTGAGGCCAGACCAAGCAGTCCTCTCTGTACATGTGCTAGGGACCTCATATCAGCTGGTTGATGGTTGAGTGTCAGAGATCTCAGGGGTTCTGGTCAATTTTTTATCTTACCATTCTAATGGGTGTAAGATGGGGTCTCAGAGTTATTTTGTTTTGAAATTCCCTTATGACTAAGGACTTTGAACATTTCTGCAAGTGCTTGTTGGCTATTAAAGATTCCTCTATTAGGAATTCTCTGTACCCCAATTTTTAATTGGACAATTTGGGTTGTGGATGCATAATGTTTTGAGTTCTTATAAATTTTGGATATTAGCCCTCTGCCAAATGTAGAATTGGTGAAGATCTTTTCCCAAACTGTCAGCTACTCTTTTGTCTTATTTGACAGTGTTCTTTGCCTTACAAAAGCTTTTCAGTTTCATGAGGTCTAAGTTATTAATTGTTGATCTTATAGCCTGAGCCATTGGTGTTCTATACAGGAAATTGTCTCCTGTACCAATGCATTCAAGGGTATTTCAGATTTTCTCTTCTCTAAGAGTTAGTGTATTAGGTTTTATGTTTAGGTCTTTGACCCACCCAGACTTGAGTTTTGTGAAGGATGATAAATATGAATCTATTTGCATTCTTGTATATGTAGACATCCAATAAGACCAGCATCATTTGTTGAAGATGCCTTTTTTTTTTCCTATTGTAGTGTTTGGGCTTCTTTATTTAAAAAAAATGAAGTGTCCATAGATTTGTGGCTTATTTCTGGGTCTTCAAACCCTTTCTTTTGACCAATGTATCTATTTGAATATCAATATCATGCAGCTTTTACTACTATTGTACAGCTTGAGATCAGGAATGGTGATTCCTCCTGAAGTTCTTAAATGTTCAGGATTGTTTTGCCTATCTTGGGTTTTTTTTCCATAGAATGTTAAGGATTATTCTTTCAAGGTGTATAAAAAATGTGTTGGGATTTTGATGGCAATTTTTTGAATCTATACATTGCTTTTAGTAAGATGATTATTTTCACTATGTAAATCCTACCTATCCATGAGCATAGGAGATATCTTATTCAATTTATTCATTCAGGGACCTGAAGTTCTTGTTTTACAGATCTTTCACTTGCTTGGTTATCAGAGGCAGATGGAGGGATGGAACGGGTGGCAAAGGGAATGGAGAATGGAATTGAGAGGTTGTTCTGGTAAGGTGTGAGGAGGAACTGGAGAGATTACCAGAAGGCCATGAGAATGCATGGAAATCTGCAAGTGGCAGACATGAAGGGCGGGTGGTCCAGGATGTGACAGAGACCTGGGATAAGAATGTTCCCAAGGATCAATAAGTGTGATCTTAGCTGTGACTCATAGCATCATGAATATGGAGCCTAAAGAAGCCACCTTTTGTAGCCAGAGAGGAACCACAGTAGAATCATAGGGACACTAACCCACCCACAAAACTTTCATACCAAATTCATCCTGTCTACAAGAAATGTAGGGACAGGGTATGTAGCAGAGACAAAGGGAAGGACCAACCATGGACAGGCCCGACTTTATCTCTGTCACCATTAATGATACTCTGCTCAACTTGCTGACAGAATGCGAGCATGACTGTCCTCTGAGTGGTTCTACCTAGCATCTGACACAAAGAGATGCAGACATTGGATAGATGCAGCCAAACATTGGATAGAGGTTGAAGATTCTTATGGAAGAGTAGGGGAAAGGATTGCAACTCTAAAGGGATAGGAAGACCAACAAAATCAACTAACCAAGGCCCTTGGGACTTTCAGAGACTTAACTGCCAATCAAAGAGCATACATGAGTTGGACCTAGGGCTCCTGGCACATAATTACCATCTGGGTTCCAAACAAGTAGATCAGGGGCTATCCCAAAAGCTGTTGCCTATCCATGGTATATGTTCTTCTCGCTGTACTAGCTTGTCTGGACTCAGTAGGAAAGCGTGTGCTTAGTCCCACAGAGACTTGATGTGCCACAGTGGGGGTGGATATCTATGGGTCCCTGCCATAGATGAGGAGGAGACAGACAGAGTGTGCAGAGCATGGGTGGATGATTGTGGAAGGGAGTAACCATGAGGGGGCACAATGAGCAGGATATAAAGTGAAGAGAAAGATAAAGAAAGAATGAAAGGAAAGAAGTTGGGTGCATGTATGGATAGATAGATAGATAGATAGATAGATAGATAGATAGATAGATAGATAGATAGATAGATAGATGTATATTAGGAAAACAAGTCTCTTTCTAAAATCCATTGTTGACTAAACCAAATCCGATGACATGCTACGGAAAACCACAAAACATTTTTGGTCAGGGATCTACCACAGTTGCAGAAAAATGATATAGGCTCTTTTTGTTACTCTTTCTTGCCCACAAAAATGAAATGATAAAGCAAAATTGCAGACCACAGCATATACTTGGATTGTAGTGTATGGAGTGATCGAAGACTCTTCTCTATTCACAGCTTAAGACTTGATAACAAACCTCATTGTTCTGGAGCACAGTGTTTAGTATGAAGAGCAGATTTGTCATTATTTAAGATTTAATTTACTTTTCCTCTGAGTTTGTGCCACTTTTTGAAGTGTTTCATGTGTTATTATCTTTTAGAAAATATTTGCAGTTCTCAAAAACATTAATGAACATTTACAAAAGATGAGAGAGATGTTTATACTCCATTTGTGAGACATATCTGACTCACAGGTTCTATATTCATCAGGAAATCCATAACTGTGACTTTCACTGCTTAACCTGGATGATCACTTTCTTATCTTGGTTAATAACTGACTTTTTCTTATAGAAACTAATATTCTACTTACAGTCTATTAATCCTATAGGTTTAGCCAACTTAGCTAACAGAAACTACATCTCCAAAGGGATAATATTTGAATTAAATATCATAATATAACCACTTTATAGTAATCTTAAAATTTGTGTCATTGAGCTGTATTTTTATAAATATTTCAGATTTTAAGTGGGTTATGATTAGTTGAACTTTAGCTAGGTGAGAGGAAATTGGGGGAAACATGTCCATAGGTATTTCTGATATTCACTCTAATATTGAAATAAAAGCAATTTACCTGCAAAATCAAGTTTATAAGAAAGAAATTTATTTACCATTTAGCTTTAAGTGAAATTTCAGATTATAAAATTTGTTACGGAACTTCCTAAAGTGTGGATCACTATACAAAATGACTATAATATTCGTATCTTATAGTTAAATAATGTCTCTGTATTGAATTTTTAATTGCCATATTTATGTCTTTAGATTAATATTCTTTTGATTATTACTTTTTTTTTTTTTAGAAAAAGTGGGTAGAGATGTAACATAGAAGAGAAATGACTGAAAAACATGGACAATATAGCAACAACCAGTATTTTAAAGGCATCAGGATGCTATCTGATTAAAACTAATCCCCAGAGTGACCTTTGGGGATCATATCAAGCCTCTTGGTATTCATGAATGTCTTATCACTTATGGATAATTATTATTTTAAGAAAAGCATGTGCCATTAACCAAAAGTATATTTTAACAAGAGTCTAAAAGCTGAATTGTATATTTGGACAGTACTTCCACATGTTGTGCCCTACTGTCTTGTTCAAGATGAAAACTTAGAGTAATGCAATCAACTTTTAACTA
The DNA here is from genome assembly GCF_011064425.1 of Rattus rattus. NCBI lineage: Eukaryota > Metazoa > Chordata > Mammalia > Rodentia > Muridae > Rattus > Rattus rattus. The sequence goes on along the minus strand of NC_046164.1, from coordinate 50,109,331 downwards.
CTACATAAGGATGGGTATTCAGAGGTCAAACGCATTGGAAAAGGAAATTCAGCAGAAGTGCCATCACTTACACATTGGTATGCCTTGCCTCTTATAATAGAAGTATATTAAAATCTATAATAAATAATTATTACACATAGCAGCACATCTTACATTGGTCAATAATATTTATATTTTATTTATTTTTATAAGTATATAAAATACTTATGCAAATAAGGAAGAGCAAATGTTTCCTATAAAATATAATTCATAGTAGTATATATATAGACTGGATCTAGTGAAAGAGCACCAAAGATATGCTTTTTTTGTGTGTTGATCTGAGTTTTGGCTAAGAAAATGCAAGATTTCATCATACGAGTCTCACAAAACAATATGGTAGTAATTGTATCATTAAATTTGAAACAAGTAAGAAAAATTAAAACTGCTTGTTATTTAAGAACACTAATTTGAATGAACTTAAAGTAGAGATAAGAATGGATCAATTTGTATTCTTCTACATGCTGACCTCCAGTTGAACCAGCCCATTTGTTGAAAATGCTATCTTTCTTCCATTGGATGGTTTTAGCTCCTTTCTCAAAGATAAAGAGTCTATAGGTGTGTGGGTTCATTTCTGGGTCTTTAATTCTGTTCCACTGGTCCATCTGCCTATTTCTGTACCAATACCATAAAATTTTTATCACTACTGCCACTGCTTTTTTAAGAATCTAATTTACTCTTTATTTTTCTATATTCATCTGAGATGGATTTTTCTAATTTCAATTAGAAAAGAGATAAATGCATGTAATTGTTAAGTGTTGTTAGCTTGTCAATGAGGTTATATCTCAGAATTTTATTAATGGAAGCGTGTTTATTATTGTAAAGAGTAAAATTCGGTGTTAGTCTATTCCTTTCAATGAATTTTTTCTAGAACAATTGTTTCCCAATTTTTTCTCATCCTCCCATGTTTCTAATCTTCCTCTAAATCTCTTTTTTCTTTGTCTTTATGTAAAATAGATATACATAAATGGCATATATATACATACATATAATGTCTATGTGTATATTTACCTTTAAAACATTCAATTTTAATAAGAATATATAGTAAAAGTATAGTGACCCAAAGTGCATGATGGTCATTTTTCCTTGTGCCTAGAAAATTTGCCTAGAATATCTGTAAACAAAGGAGAATAGGCACCTAGTGACTGTTGGAAAGAGAATTAACTTCTTCCAGAGATGAGCCCCCTTTATTGTTTTCTAATATAAAGTGGTCTGAAACCATATGTACACAAACATTAAAAAAAGGATTTAGTATGCTGCATATTTTTATGTGTGTACTTGTATTTTAATTAAAAATACTTACTTTTTTAATGTAGAGAAGACTTTGCAGAAATTAAAATATTTCGAGTTATCTTTTCTTGATATCAAAATATCTTGATATCAAAATACAAACATGTTTGTATTTTGAAACTGCATTGCTCTACTTATCCAACTATGTAAAAATGTAATGTCAAACTACTTAGAGTTAGGCACAGAACACCTGGATGGAAATAAAAACAGCATAGGACCCAAATCCACATGCCTTTCTGGTATCTATTAGAAAGAAGCAAGCTGTCACTCCCATTATTCTCTCCCTCCATCCTCTAGATGCCTTTTTCCTCCTTTCTCATTCTCACCCCTCCCCTACACAGTCATCGCTTTCCATCTATCCTCCTCTTTTGTCTAATATATTTCCCTTTCTCAGTGAGATTCAAGCATTCCATATTTGGACACTCCTTGTTAAATAGCTTCCTTGGGTCTGTGTTTTATTATGTTTACTTTATGACTAATATTCACTTATAAGTGAGTATATACATGATTTTCATTCTTGGTCTGGATTACCACATTCAGGGCTGGAATGCTGAGGGGAGTGCATTTCTAGAAGAAGCTGCGATAATGGAAATTCCCAGGAATCTGTTAGTTGATCCTAGAGAAGCCTCCTAGCAATGGGGCACATGGAATGTGAACTGGTCATCTCCTGTGACCCCACAAAATTTCCAATTGCAGGGATTGGAACATCAACCCAAACACAAAACCTCAGAATTGGTTTTGCCTATAAGATATGCAAAGTAAATATGGAGAATAATTTGATGGAAGGGCCAACCAGTAATTTGCCCAGCTTTAGACTCAAGACATGAAAAAGAGGCCATCCCTGATAATATTGATACTATGCTATGTTAGCCAATAGGAACCTAGAATAAGTGTTATTAGTGAAGATTTATCCAGCAACTGATGGAAACAGATACAGAGTCCCACAGCTGAACAGTAAATGGAGATTGAGGAATCCTGTGGAAGAGGGGCAAGAAGGATTGAAGAAACCAGAGGGGTCAAGGACACCAAGAAAACACATACAGAATCAACTCAACTGGGCACATAGAGGCTCATAGAAACTGAACTGACAATGAGGAAGCATACATGAGTTGAACATAAGTCCTCTGCTCATGTATGACAGTTAAGTAGCCGGGTCTTCCTATGGGACTCCTAAAGGTGGAATAGGGGCTGACCGACTACATATTTTTGCCTTGTGATCCACTGAAGGCCTCCCCTTTTATGGAGAGAAGGGAAGGAGAGGTAGATATGAAAGATAAGGTGAAAGAGAGGAAATGGTAGAAAAGAGATGGGGCATCGTAATAGGGATGTAAATAAATAACTGAGTAAAAATAAAAGAAAACAAATAAACATCTCTAAATGAGTAGAAAATGAAGGAAATAGATTATTTTTAAACAGATAAAATAAACAAGCTCGAATAAAACAAGAACAACAAATAACAAAAGTCTCCAAAGAAAAACCACAAGGAACATTTATAGATATATAAAGAAACTCATTTGGAGGACATAGAAATATTCCATAAAGACAGAGAATTGAGAATAATAAAGAAAATAGACCTGAAAGATTTTGAAAAATGCACTGACAAAGCTTCATGATATATAAATTATAACTGACTTAGATTCATTTCTAAAATTAAAAATACATTAATTTGTAAACTTCTTTGTATACTATTCATGAATTAAATGTTCAAAGATTGTGTTATTAGTAAAATATAATATCAAAAAATATAACTTGAGACACCGCACAGATCAGAAGGAACCCGGTCAACAGCTCCCTACACCGAAATCCTGTGAGAGCGAGAGCTAAATCTTCAGAGGGTCAGACACACCTGGGAAACCAGAAGAGACTACACTCTGCCCACATTTCTGACTCCAGAGGAAAACACCTAATGTCATTTGGGAACCCTGTGCACAGAGGCCCCGGAAAAGGCAGGACAGGCCCTTCTGGTTGCTGCTCTCATGGAGAGCTCAAACACAGCACCCCAGGAGCAACTTCAGGCCGTGAACCACAAGTAAGACCAACTTTTCTCCTCCAAGTGAACTGCCTGGTGGACTCAGGACACAGGCCCACAGGAACAGTTGAAGACCAGTAGACAGGAAAGACTACAACCCCGAAAACAGAACACTCTGCTCCAATAACTGGCTGAAAGAAAACAGGAAAACAGGTCTACAACACTCCTGACACACAGGCTTATAGGACAGTCTAGCCACTCAGAAATAGCAGAACAAAGTAACACTAGAGATAATCTGATGGCGAGAGGCAAGCACAGGAACACAAGCAACAGAAACCAACACTACATGGCATCATCGCAGCCCAATTCTCCCACCAAAGCAAACACTGAATATCCAAACACACCAGAAAAGCAAGTCTAGATTTAAAATCACATTTGATCATGATGCTGGAGGATTTCAAGAAAGATATAAAGAACTCCCTTAGAGGAACGCAGGAAAGCATAAATAAACAAGTAGAAGGCTACAGAGAGGAATCACAAAAATCCCTGAAAGAAGTACATGAAAACACAATCAAACAGGTGAAGGATATAAAAATGGAAATAGAAGCAATAAAGAAAGCACAAAGGGAGACAACCCTAGATAGAGAAAACGGAAGGAAGAGACAAGGAGCCATAGATACAAGCATCACCTACAGAATGCAAGAGATGGAAGAGAGAATCTCAGGAGCAGAAGATTCCATAGAAATCATTAACACAACTGTCAAAGATAATGTAAAAAGGAAAAAGCTACTGGTCCAAAACATACAGGAAATCCAGGACTCAATGAGAAGATCAAACCTAAGGAAAATAGGTATAGAAGAGAGTGAAGACTCCCAGCCCAAAGGACCAGTAAATATTTTCAACAAAATCATAGAAGAAAACTTCCCTAACCTAAAGAAAGAGATGCCCACGAACATATAAGAAGCCTACAGAACTCCAAATAGATTGGACCAGAAAAGAAACTCCACCTGTCACATAATAGTCAAAACACCAAATGCACATACACACACACAAAAAAAAGAATATTAAAAGCAGTAAGGGAAAATGGTCAAGTAACATATAAAGGCAGACCTATCAGAATCACATCAGATTTCTCGCTAGAGACTATGAAAGCCAGAAGATCCTGGACAGATGTCATACAGACCCTAAGAGAACACAAATGCCAGCCCAGGTTACTAATCCAGCAAAACTCTCAATTAGCATAGATGGAGAAACCAAGATATTCCAAGACAAACAAAATTTAGACAATAACTTTCTACACATCCAACCCTACAAAGGATAATAAATGGTAAAGCCCAACAAAACGAGATGATCTACACACTAGAAAAAAAAACAAGAAAGTAATCATATTGCAACAAAATAAAGATAACATAAGCACAAAACCATAATCTCCCATCCAAATATGAATATAACAGGAAGCAACAATCACTGTTCCTTAATATCTCTCAATACAATGGACTCAATTCCCCAAATAAAAGACACAGATTAATAAACTGAATACACAGTGAGGACGCAGCATTCTCTGCCTACAGGAAACACACCTAACAAACAAAGACAGACACTACCTCAGCGTAAAAGCCTGGAAAACAACTTTCCAAGCAAATGGTCTGTAGAAGCAAGCTGGAGTAGCCATTCTAATATTGAATAAAATCGATTTTCAATCAAAAGTCATCAACAAAGTAAGGAAGGACACTTCCAAATTCATCAAAGGAAAAATCCACCAAGATAAATTCTCAATCCTAAATATCTATGTTCCAAGTACAAGAGCACCTACATACATAAAAGAAACCTTACTAAATCTCAAAGCACACAATGCACCTCACACAAAAATAGTAGGAGATTTCAACGCCGCACTCTGACCAATGGACAGATCATGGAAACACAAGTTAAGCAGAGACATAGACAGACTAAGAAAAGTCATGAAAAAAATGGACTTCACAGATATTTAGATAACTTTCTATCTTAAAACAAAAGAATATACCTTCTGCTCACCACCTCATAGTAATTTCTCCAAAATTGACCATATAATCTGTCATAAAACAAGCCTCAAGAGATACAGAAAGATAGTAATAATTCCACGTGTCCTGTCAGACAACCATGGGCTAAAGCTGGTCTTCAATAACAATTAGGGAAGAAAGCCCACATATACGTGCTAGTTGAACAATGCTCTACTCAATGATAACCTGGACAAAGAAGAAATAAAGAAAGAAATTAAAGACTTCTTAGAATTTAATGAAAATGAAGGTACAACATACCCAAACTTATGGGACACAATGAAAGCTGTGCTAAGAAGAAAATTCATAGCTCTGGGTGCCTGCAGAAAGAAACAGGAGAGAGCATATATCAGTAGCTTGACATCACATCTAAAAGCTCTACAACAAAAAGAAGCAAATACATCCAGGAGGAGTAAAAGGCAGGAAATAATCAAACTCAGAGTTGAAATCAACCAAGTAGAAACAAGAACCAACAGAACCAAAAAGAAGAATCAACAGAACCAAAAGCTGGTTCTTTGCGAAATTCAACAAGATAGATAAACCCTTAGCCAGACTAACCAGAGGACACAGAGAGTGTGTCCAAATTAAGAAAATCAGAAATGAAAAGGGAGACATAATTACAGAATCAGAGGAAATTCAAAAAAATCATCAAATCCTACTACAAAACCCTATATTCAACAAAACTTGAAAATCTGGAGGAAATTGACAATTTCCTAGACAGATAGCAGGTACCAAAGTTAAATCAGGAACAGGTAAACCATTTAAACAACCCCATAACTCCTAAAGAATTAGATGCAGTCATTAAAGGTCTCCCAACCAAAAAGAGCCCAGGTCCAAATAGGTTCAGTGCAGATTTCTATCGGACCTTCATAAAGACCTCATACCAATACTATCCAAACTATTCCACAAAATTGAAACAGATGGAGCACTACCGAATTTGTTCTATGAAGCCACAATTTCTCTTATACCTGAACCACACAAAGACACAAGAAAAAAAGAGAACTTCAGACCAATTTCCCTTATGAATATGGACGCAAAAATACTCAATAAATTCTTCCAAACCAAATCCAAGAGCACATCAAATCAATCATGATCACTTACACTTCATCGCCGGTATGCAGGGATGGTTGAATATATGGAAAAACATCAACATAATCTACTATATAAACAAACTGAAAGATAAAAACCGCATGATCATTTAATTAGATGCTGAGAAAGCATCAATGGCTTATGCTCTAAGATCAAGAATCAACAAATGGGATCGCATAAAACTGCAAAGCTTTTGTTAGACAAAGGTCACTGTTGTTAGGACAAATTGGCAACCAACTGATTGGGAAAAGATCTTTACCAATCCTACAACTGATAGAGGGCTTATATCCAAAATATACAAAGAACTCAAGAAGGTACACTGTAGCAAGACAAATAACCCTATTAAAAATGGGGTTCAGAACTAAACAAAGAATTTAGAGCTGAAGAATGCCAAATGACTGAGAAACACCTAAAGAAATGTTCAACATCTTTAGTCATAAGGGAAATGCAAATCAAAACAACCCTGAAATTTCACATCATACCAGTGGGAATGGCTAAGTTCAAAAACTCAGGTGACAGCAGATGCTGGCAAGGATGTGGAGAAAGAGGAACACTCCTCCATTGTTGGAGGGATTGCAGACTGGTAGGCCATTCTGGAAATCATTCTGGAGTTTCCTCAGAAAATTGGACATTAAACTACCTGAGGATCCAGCTATACCTCTCTTGGGCATATACCCAAATGATGCCCCAACATATAACAAATACACATGCTCCACTGTGTTCATAGCAGCGTTATTGATAGTAGCCAGAATCTGGAATGAACCCAAATGCCCTCAACAGAGGAATGGATACAGAAAATGTGGTACATCTACACAATGCAATATTACTCAGCTATCAAAAAAATGATTTTATGAAATTCATAGTCAAATGGATGGAACTAGAAAATATCATTCTGAGTGAGGTAACCCAATCACAGAAAAACACATATGATATGCAGTCATTTATAAGTGGATAGTACCCCAAATGCTCGAATTACCCTTGATGTACAGAACACATGAAACTCAAGAAGGATGATCCAAATGCTAATGCTTCACTCCTTTAAAAGGGGAGCAAGAATATCCTTTGGAAGGAATAGGGAGGCAAAGTTTAGAACAGAGGCAGAAGGAACACCCATTCAGAGCCTGCCCCACATGTAGCCCATACATATACAGCCACCAAACTAGATAAGATTGATGAAGCAAAGAAGTACAGGCTGACAGGAACTGCATGTAGATTTCTCCTGAGAGACACAGCCAGAATACAGCAAATACATAGGTAAATGCCATCATTAACCCACTGAACTGAGAATGGGACCCCTGTTGAAGGAATCAGAGAAAGGACTGAAAGAGCTTGAAGGGGCTCGAGAGCCCATATGAACAACAATGCCAAGCAACCAGAGCTTCCAGGGACTAAGCCACTACCTAAAGACTATACATGGACTGACCCTGGACTCTGACCTCATAGGTAGCAATGAATATCCTAGTAAGAGCACCAGTGGAAGGGGAAGCCCTGGGTCCTGCTAAGACTGAACCCCCAGTGAACTAGACTGTCGGGGGGAGGGCGGCAATGGGGGGAGGGTGGGGAGGGGAACACCCATAAGGAAGGGGGGGAGGGAAGGGGATGTTTGCCCGGAAACCGGGAAAGGGAATAACACTCTAAATGTACATAAGAAATACTCAAGTTAATAAAAAAAAAAAAAAAAAAGAAAAGAAAATTTAAAAATAAAGGGAAAAATTTAACCTTAAAAAAAAAAAAAGAAATACCCAAGTTAATAAAGATGAAAAAAAAAGTTAATTGGGTAATATTAACATTAGCTAATAAAAGATTATGTTAAAAATATATTATTGATATTAGTTGACAAGAAAATAATCTAGTCTGTATATGACATTTTCATAATATTAAATTTAAAATAAGCTATGAAGAATTATAGCTGATGTAGCGGAGACATTTAAAATTTACCTTCTTTTATATTCATCTATCTTATAAATAACTCAGAGCTATTTCGTGAAATAATCCAAGATAGCCCATCTTTGAATATCATTTTGTCCTTTTGTTAATTGTGTATTTATTTTGTTAAAAAATAATTAAATATTCCATACATTGAGCACTGTAGTTATAATTGATCAACTTTGATAAAATCTGCCAGTACCTGACCAAAACAAATGTGGATGGAGCAGCCAACTTTCAGGCTGAGCAAGGGGACCTCAATGGAAGAATTAGGGGAAGGAGTGAAGGAGCTAAATGGGACTATAACAGCACAGGAAAAATAGCAATATCAACCAGAACTCCCAGACCTCCCAGGTACTAATCCACCAACTAAAAAGTATACATGGAGGGATCCATGGTTCCAACTACATATGTAGCAGAAGATAGCCTATCTGACATCAATGGGAGGGGAGTCCTTTGGTCCTGTAATACATTGTTGCCCCAGGGTAAGGGGATGCTAAGGTGGTGAGGCAGAATGGAGGAGTGAGTGGAGGAGAACTCTCATAGAGGCAGGGGAGGGGTGATGGCATAGGGGTATTCAGAGGGGAAACCCAGAAAGGGGAATATTTAAAATGTAAATAAATAAAATAACCAATAAAAAGGGAAAACATATGAAAGGGATAACACATCTGAGGAAAATTTAAAGTGAGTTAAACAACCAAATATTCAGAGAATATTAGTAAATGATTCAGTGTTCCTCAGAGTTTAGTTCAGTTTCTCAAAATGTTTTATCTGGAACAACTATCTTCTTTTGTTTTCCTCCATTTGTGTTAATCATTGCTTAAATAATCATTAATATAGCTATAATAGTCAAATTTTAAACATGGGTAATAGCTTTATGTAATCAAAAGACTGAAGCTAGACTCACTAAAATTCGGTCAGTTTCTTGAGAATTTGGTAGAATTGTGAATATACAGCTAGCTTTGACTGAGAAAAATATGAAATATTTAGACCAGAGTTATTCAAAATTTAGTGATACTTCAATCCTACATTAGTGATTAAATCAGTTAAAATATTTGGACGATTCTTTGAGGCAGAAGATACATGAATCATCCTTCAAACTATTTTTAGAAGCCCATCATGTCTCTTGCAAAACAGAAAATAATGGAAGTCTCTAAATTCAGTCACATATTGAGACACAAAGAAAGATTCAACAAATTGGAAGAACATCATGCACTCTGAAGGCCAATGTAATAAATCTGTAAATCATTAGTAACAGAAAAAACAGAATGACACAAGATCGCAGAGAGTCAGTAGAAAACCAGTAAATACTGATTTATGCCATGGCATAAATAAATAAATTTTATATTTCAACAACAGACTGAAAGTGTTTCCAGCAAATATTGAAATATATGGGATGAAATGAAGGCAGTTCTAAGAGGATCATTTATAGTCTTATGAGACTACATACATAAATTGGGAGAGGTCAAATTTATAATTTAATGATTCACCTAAATGTCTGGAACAGAGAGGAAGAAATGCCAAGAAGTTGATAGGAAAAGAAAATCAAAAGTGGGTCTGGAATTAATACATACATACATACATACATACATACATACATACATACATACAGACAAACATACATAATTAATACATAGTAGAATTAAAAATACAAAGAAACAATGAAATCAAGATTTGTTTTTTTTAAAAGAAATTAAAAAGAGAGAAACATCTAGTCACCTTAATAAAAGAAAGGGAGAGAAATAAATTAAGATTATTAGACAAGATAGGGATACTTGAGCAGCAGGTCCCCTGTGTTCCAGACACCACCTGGACCTGAAGGGACCCAGTCAACAGTTCTCTGCATCTAAATCCCATGGGAGGGAGAGCTAAACCTTCAGAGGGGCAGACATGCATAAGAAGCCAGAAGAGACTACACTCTGCCCACATTTCTGACTCCAGAGGAAAACACCTAAGGCCATCTGGGACCCAGGCACGTGGGGGGGGGGCGGCAAAAGGCAACATGGGCCCTCCTGGTTGCCGCCCTCATAGAGAACTCAAAGCAGACCCCACAAGAAACTTGAGCTATGGGACCACAGGTAAGACCAACTTTTCTGCTCCAAGTGACCTGCCTGGTGGACTTAGGACACACAGAGGCAAAATTCCTCTGGGACCAGACACTTCCAGTTTTAGCTGGAGCAGCAACCCCGGGCTGGATCCAGGCCCACAGCTCACTGCCCCATACCCATGGAGAGAGCACTCACCGCCCAGACAGGTGGACACCCTGAGATTCCAGAGTTGGAGAGACCACAAACACTGCCCACACCTGCACACAGCCCAGGCCCAAGAGGAAACTATATAGAGT